>NW_020799118.1:3115074-3117187 GCF_003259725.1 Athene cunicularia | reverse complement strand
CCCCCGCCCCTTTTTAACTCGCAGAGGGCTCTGAGTGTTGCGAGGGTGCAGCTGTCTGGGTGTCTTTCTCCTGAAACACTCTGCTGTCTGTCTTCTGCCTTTCGACACTTCATTATCAAGGGAGACTGATAGCGCCTTGCTGATGCTGGGGCAGTCCTCTCTGCAGCACCTCCCGGTCTAAATGCAGAAATGGTTTTGTCATGTTGGATAAAAGCTGCTCAGCCTTCCTGAGGAATCCCAGGTTGGAGGATGTGACCTAACTAAACAAATGTTCTCTAGAAAATGTATTCTGGCAGAGGACTCGGCATGTTGTGCAGATTACAAATTGCACCCAATTTTCTGTTTTAGCTGCCTGATTTTTTGTGCTGAAGCTGTCGATAGCTTCGACTGTCGCAATTCAGAGGAACATATTCCATGCAAAAAGTAAAGTAGCAGTTGGAAGCATTTAAGGAGTGCTGAAACATAATTTTTTTCATGGTTGTTTTTTATTCCATACTCCATTGCTCAGTTTCCTACTATTGACTGAAGTTAGTGATATGAGCCCTGATCTCACAAAGGCTTATGTGTCAAGAAGGTTCAGAAATTTTGGTGCATCTTCAATTCTAAGGCGGACAAATAAAATCAAAGGTGGTCATGTCACAAAACTGTGAGAGCTGTGCCTCTTTGTTCAAGATACCTAAGGGATCGTGACCCATTTAGATCTCATTTCTTGTCCCTGCCACTGCTTGAAATTTCAGCAGGATTTCAGAAATGGCATTTTCTGTAGCTTTTCTTTCAGAATCCAGTTCTTTAAGCAGCCGGAGAGTTGGTGGTTGGAGGCTCAGAGCACAGTCACACACTTGTTCTTTGTTTTCCACAAGATATTCTGGCTCTGATGTGTTCAGCCCAGAGCTGTCTCATACCCTTCACAATAATAATTTTAACAAAACTTAAGCATCTGAAAAACTGGGAAAGAAAAAAATGAAATAATTTCAAAATTAAGCCTCTAAATATTGGGAACCATAACTCAAGGATTCAATGGTCTAACTTTTATCCCTCTCCCTTTAAAGTGGTGCCTGGCATGTGGTCATGCTGGCGCCTTGCACCTCCGAGCTGCTCTCGACAGGAGCCATGTAGCCCACACGTGGGCATGCACGAGCTCAGGAGGTACCAACCAGCTCTGTCAAACACCATGGGAAGACGCATCAAAGCTCACAGCACTCCATGGCACCTCTAGCCAGGTCTTATCCTCTCCCCTAACACTCCTCAACACTGCTGCCCCGAAGCTAAGGGACGGGAACTTGCTGGCACAGAAGATCCAGGAAGACCTTGTGTGTTTGTTTCCAGTTCATTCGGTTTCCTCCATCACTCTGCAAGTCACGTTGCCACAGTGGGAACTGTAGCCCCAACAGGTTTATTCACAGGACACGTATCTCATGATGCTGTGAATAAATGTGTGAGTTTTCAGCACTTAATAGTGTCACCCATGAAACAGAAAGCTGTTCTCAGCCATAACCGTATGGGAGCTGGCATGCTGCTCTAATAAAAACAGCAAAGAACAAGGCAATAACATTTTAAAGTCGTTGTAAAAATTAGGAAAGTGAAGGGAAAAAGTTCTGAATTGTCATCAAATTATGAGAATTTGGTTTCAGGCTCTGACACAAAGATCTTGTCTTATCTTAGAAAATAAATCTGTTTTTATTTTCTTCCATTTCCCTCCATGAACCAGGGAGTAATGACATTCTCCCCGTAACTTCCCCCAACTTTGCTAACTTGGAAGCAGAGAAATTATTTGTGGTGCCTTTGAGCATTTTCTTCACATACTTTATTCCATTCATGCTTGGAACATGCACATCGTTCCTGTTTTTAAAAAACGCGGTCACAGCGATCACAAGCACTACCTTTTCCCATGGCAGAGTCTTGCAGGAAACACTTCAATGTTCTTTCATGTTTTGGACAGACTTTCAGTAAGAATGAGACAAATGTTCGAGTGTACAATGTTCTCCTAAAAAGCCTCAGAGAAAGTCCTGTCCTGTCCTATCCTGTCCTATCCTATCCTATCCTATCCTATCCTATCCTATCCTATCCTATCCTATCCTATCCTATCCTATCCTATCCTATCCTATCCTATCCT
>NW_020799118.1:3100332-3115024 GCF_003259725.1 Athene cunicularia | reverse complement strand
TGTCCTGTCCTGTCCTATCCTGTCCTGTCCTGTCCTGTCCTGTCCTGTCCTGTCCTGTCCTGTCCTGTCCTGTCCTGTCCTGTCCTGTCCTGTCCTGTCCTGTCCTGTCCTGTCCTATCCTATCCCATCCCATCCCATCCTACCATACCGTGGCTGTGAGAGCCTGTGAGCATCAAACCACCTAAAATTCATCACTTCTGAGAACTGAGAGCCGCTAAAGCCTAGCTGAGCCCTTTACCTCTCCCTTGCCTGTTCATCGTAGCTCATCCCAGTACTATTCCTTATGTAGCATTTTCTCCAGGGAAGTCTGCCATTAGCTAACCAGAGGACACTGAGCGGAGCTATGCCTCACTGCCCACCTGGTGTCTTACACGTCGAGCTTTGGTAACTGTGAAAGCATTAAACAAAAGCAATGGCAATCTCAAAAGGCATCTTATTAGAAAGCAGAGCTGATCTCAATATGGGTAAAACAGAATGAAACACCATGTCAAACATCTGATGAAGGGTCTAGAGACCTTCTCAAAGTTACTATCGTGGGTCTGACTCATGAAGGTAATGGAAAACTGACCTCAAACAGATGCAGTCTATTGCCTTGTGCACAGCCTTATGCTATGCCAAGGGCTGCTCTGACTCCCAGGCACTGCGATGTTTTCCACCACCATGCTGAGCTCTGGATGAAATCCCTTCACTTTTGAACAATAAGTCAGTCGAGATAGAGTTTGTAGGCAGCTCCTGGCACCGTGAAGCCCCTCTATGCAGCAGAAAACAGTGAAGCCCTCAGTCACTAGAGGATGTTAGCAGCAGTACAGCTAAAGCAACCAGATCGTGAAGGCACAAGGCAGAGCCTCAGTGCAGCCGCTGGAAGAGGGAGAACATGATTTCCATTTGAGTTAGTAAAGTCTAAGCTTTTTATTTACCACTGTGTGAGGTAGCCTACCCACGTATGAAAAAAAAAAAAAAGTTTAATGAACATTTGGCTATCAGGCTTCAGAACTAAATATGGCTATTCAGGTTCCTCCTAATTTAAACAAACTCTGGGAAGCATGATCCTGTCCTGTCTGCACCACGTGAATGAGGAGAAAGACAGTTGACAATGACTTTCATAGACATGCAGAAGGAGGGGAATCCATCTCAATGATCAGACAATGTCTATCAAAGCAGTGGTGACCACATGGTTACTGTCTCTCTCCTGTTTATCTCTTGGCTAAAAAACTGGCTGGCTCAGGAAGGTTGAAGATATTTCCCTGAAATTCAGTGGGTCTGATCAAAGGCATAGGGTAAGGTAAAAAATTAAGCCCTGCTTTATCTGCTTTCTTTTTCTACCTAATATTAAACCACTGCCTTTTTAATAATAACATTTAAAACCTGAGTATCTAGCCATATTTAAACTCTATCTAGCTCCCCCATGTCTGTCACCTGAGTACCTTACATTACGACTCAGACAGGGAGACAGATGATACAAGAAAGACTGACAGCAAGAAATTAAGCCCAGCTCCCCATACAACCTCCATCCAAAATTTACCCGTGTTGCTCCCCATCTCTCTAGTGAGCAGGAGGTTGTTGGGACACTTCTAGACTCTCCTGCTTTAGGACCATCAAGTGGATTGCAAGCACATTTAATTTTGGCTGCTCAACATGAGTGAGAAAAATCTCCATAGAAATATTTTTTAAACGCCTGACATCTGGCTTCAATTAAGTTTATCTGCATTAATAAACTACATTTCTCACTCAGTGGATAAGGATAATTTTTAATCTTTTATACCGTCATCCAATAAGCCTGAAAACTGATAAAAAGTACATTCATGTGCAAATCAGTCCTTTTTCATTTCCCTTTAATTTTTTTTTTTTTTTCATCCTACTTCAATATTTTAAAATCCAGCCTCTTTCCGAGTCATGTAAATAGTTCCTTTCGGCATTGCTAACGACAAATGTACAAAAGTAAACTGTCAGCCACCGCAGAGATATGCATCAATGGACTGTACTGAAATTCAAAGGGCTGGTAATGACATATGGAACATTTCATGCTTTGATCATCAGTTTGAATCTGCAGTATCCCAAACTGACCTACAATTATAATCATGGGGTAATTACCTGGTTCTTTGTATATGATTGTTGGCCTCTTTTTACCCACCCAGTGGACAGTTATTCTGCTTGCTGGCAGTAACCATCTTCTCTTTCATTATCAATCTCAACCACTCAGTTAAAACTAAAGAAATCATCCTAACTCCTCTCCCAGTCTCTCTTTTCATAAAAGGTCCGTGTCACTCTCAGAAGGTAACACTTTGCAATGTCAGCTATCCATCTTCCAGCTGACTTCTACTGTCATCCTTTTACATCTGCTCTAACAGTGAAGGAGAATGAACTCTTTTAGTGGGAACCGGGAGGAAAGAAAAATCTTTCTGATTAGACACTATTTGTTCTCTCAGCCTCTTGCGGTAGAGTCTGGTGACAAACACCACACACGGGAGACAGACGTTTCCCAAGTTCTTTACAAACATCAGTTGCTAATATCCCACAACAATCCTATGAAGTCCTCATGGACCCTGTTTATACGGACATGAAAAAAAAAAAAGTTGTGGTCCAGCTTGTGTCTGCCAAGACAGTTCAGATCAGGGGCTGTGTCATCCCTCTCTAGAAACACCACACTTGGGAGGCAGCCCTGCCCCTTGTTTTCCCTCCCTGTTTCCTTCACCCCCAGGGAGGGTATCCAGCTGACTCCTGGTACATCTCTGCCCACATGCTCTGATGGTTATTACCACGTAACTCAGGTTGTAGCTCTGAGTGATCTGCTCAATTTTGACAGCTCAAATAGGAAAAGTCACAAAGGATATTCAGATCGTTTCACTCCCACTCCCTTTGCCCTTTTCTCTGGAAAACACAGCTTTTGAAGAACATGAAAATTATCCCTTCAGATTTCCTGCTAGTGGTAAATATATTTGTTTTCATTAGTTTATTTCCCTAATCTTTGTTCAATGAAACCTACAAATGCAACAAAGTGTTACTTGTCAATCAGGTCATCAGCTTAGAAAATGTCTAGCAGCAAAGAAACGTAAAATGAAGCGGCTAGAGTGTAATTTTCTGATCAGTCTATTAGACATTTATTCATTTCAACAGTTCATGCCTCTGTTCTACTATGTCATCTGGCACCATCAGACATCTGAAAATTATATTCTTTCAGCAGATCTGAAAGTCTGTAGCTCTCATTAAAATATTCACGACAAGAAATATTTTAGTCAATTGGTGAACTGCTATTATAGTTAAAACATAAATCACCACCATGCCATTACTACGGTGTGGGAGAACTTAATGGACTCACAGTAATTTATGAATAAATACAAAGAATGGGAACATTGCAATAAGCTCGAAGCAGCCAGGGCTGCTTCTGTACAAACGAGAATTTGTGTACAGATAAGTCTGTAAAGAATTTTGTAATGAGAGTATTTTAAAAAATGTAAAAAAAAATAAAAATCAATCCAGTTATAAACTAGTTTACGTACTGGTTTAGTTGCTGCAGGGAAAGGAGCATAGAATGGAAAATCTGTCCAGGACTGTAGGTCCCAGGCTCTCAGCCCTACCTCTGAGCTCTGCCAGCCGTGCCTCAGATCACACAAACCTGGACTTATTTTCTCTACATGAATGCAATCATCGCCACGCACACCCTCCATATCCCAACCACCACAATAGAGTGCTAATTAAAGCAGCTACTGTGTATTTAAGTTAAAAGAACCATCAATCTGACTATCCCACTGAAAATAAAGATTTTCTAGACTAGAGTCAGCGTGTTCTGGAGTAGGACAGTCCTTTAAATGTAATTGAATGGAACAAAGACACAAAAGAAAGGTCTTTTCCATGAGAAAACCCAACAGTTTCCCTGCCATATAAGGCAGTCCAGGACTGACATTTCTTCCAAAACCACATTTCCTTATCCCTGTATTACCTGCAGCGTGAGTGACCTGAATTAAAGCCACGAAAACATGAATGAACCCATTTCCTGGGTTTGACCAAAAGCTCAATGAACTCTGTAAAATCACGTCGTTGACCCTTGGTGTTCAGCTCAGGCTTTTGGCAAGGTTGGTGCTAGGATATGTATACAAACTGATTCAACAATCTTAAAAAAACAGAGCCAGGAACACTCAAACCCATCCCCTCCAAACAGCAAACCCCCAAATGGAATCACTTCCCAGTATTGTTTTCCATCAGAGTACAGATGCCTTTATAAACAAGTTTTTTTTACAGTTTGACCCAGCATGTAGCTTTCAGTATTTTAAACAGTAGTTTAAAAATCCCACTATTTTTATCTAATTTAACTATTCACCACATCATAATGATTATAGATCATTTCTACTCTCAAATTAACCTTGGGGAACGTTTAGATATTATTTGGGGAACGCTTAGAGGACAACGGAAATCTCTAATTTCTCCATCAAGAGAGGGCTTTGCATGCTTGGTTAAGTCTGGAACTGCCTGTTCCTAATTTATTTCTCCAGATGAATATTTATTTGATTCACAGCCTGCTTCACGGATGCTTTTAAATGCATTGTCATCAAGGAGCCTGGATGCAAAAAAAAGAAAATCCTGTTTTGCTTTCCCATGTGTTCCTGGTAAACCAGTCAGTTATTTCACCTTCCAGTTCTGCTTGAAATAACAGATAGGGCCTAACATTAGAAAAGCCCCTTAATTTTGAGATGGGTATTTAGTTTCTAAAGAGCGATTGTCCACTGAAGTATTAGCACTGGTGGGGGACTTTGCTGTAAAAACCATTTCTTGCATCTCCTTTGATGTTGAGTGGCAAGTTCCTGACTCTGAACACTGCCAGGTTGTTATAGCAGAAGAGTTGGCAGTTTTAGTAGGAAGGCTGAGTAATAAAAATAAAAAGATCAATAGGCATGGAAAGAGAAGTGATAAAGCAGAAAATGCAAATAAAACCAAACAGAGATCTTAAAAAGAGGTGGTGGCAGATTATCAGTGGCACAGTCAGTGGAGTCACCCTGGCAGTGCTGACTGAGTCTGCCCGTCGCAGTGAAGCCGTATGCAAAGCCAACCATATGCAATCGATTCATTCAGCTACTGCTATAAACTAGAAAATAAGTTGTTCCATTAAGGAAAGATATTTTAGCATCAGCTATGATCAGTGAGTATCTTTCTCTGATTTTATTCGGCTTTCCATTTGCCATGCATCCTTCTCCAGCTCCTTCTTGGAGTCTTCCAGGACATTTTAATTACCCACCGTGAGCAATTGCCACTGAGCTGTGGGCGATGCAATTAATCAGTTTAAAATTACAGCGGCTCATGTACAACTTCTACAGCTACAGATTACTGAATTAAAGATTACTAGTCACCCAGAAAATCCCAGAAGAGAATATCATCATAGTTTAAACAGAGTGTGAAAACTGTAGGATCAAATTTTAACATGTTTCTTATTGGATTTGATTTACCACAAGAGACCCAGCATAACTCCTGCCTTATTCGTTACTCCTGACTTATACTCCATACACAGCTGTGTAGAAGTCTCAGAGACTATTTGGGGAATGGTTATAAATAAAGCTGTCAGGAGCCTGTCCTCACAAGGCCATTAGTTTGTCCATACAATGACAGTGCTAATACTCTTATTTCCAACAGATTTTTCCATAAGCATGGACATGATTTTGAGTTCATACCAAGTCCAGACAGCCAGAAATTGTAGCCAGGTCCTGTGGTGTCATTCATCCTTGTCATTACATCCTTGAGGGTTAAGAAGTCAAGATCCAGCTGCCAATTAAAGCAAAAGTAACCCTTAAAATTAATTAACATGTGCTTCAAGTTATTGCCGCTCAGTGGCCTAATTCTGCTCCCAGGGAATTCTGTGAAAGCTGCCTGACTCCACCGAAATCCTCTCCTGCCCAAACCAGGGCAACTGCACTAACATGACTGAGGCTGAAACTTCCATGCCGTAACAGGCTCGGGAGAAAAATCAAGGTTATTCTCATCAGTGATTTGAAGGAAGCACCCAGGTTCCGTAAGCTACACACCGGGATGTACCCAGGAATGGCAAATAAGGATGTGGTCCTATTTGAGTAGGTATAAATGCACTTTTGGGTTTGTATTTATAGCCAAATATAATGAGAACTGAAATAGGTTAAGCAGTGCCTTTTAAAAATTGGAATAGCTGTTATTCACTCTGACTCTGGATTTGTAATTAGCCTTATCAATTTAATGTCATTTATAGTATGTTTTGTGACAGCACTTTTCTCAGGTTCAGAGACAGCTGAACTCAGTTTGTTAAAGCCCTTGGAGCTTCTCATGCTTGATTAATGAAAATATCGATATATGATACGGAATTTAACAAAAGCAGGAAACCGAGATTTTGGGGAAGGTAGATACAGCTGTTGGACCACTTAGAGAGGACTGCTGAAAACGCTGGGAGAAAAGCCAGACCAAACAAAGCTGAACCTGCCAAGAGAGATCAGTGAAGAATGAACTCGGTATGCCTGATAAGTTGGAAAATTAAGTCAGACACACAGCAGGCTATCTCCAGCAGTGTGTGCATTTCCCAAAAGCTTCACAAAGAGCTGGCAGTGTTTCAGGATTCCCAGAACACGTATCAACTAATCACATACAAATAAACGGGTCGTGAACGCATTTAAATCCATTTATCTCTGCAAGTGCTGTCTTTAAAGCCTCTCTGCTTAAGAGCAGTGGGACTCTGCTGGCTGGCCCCAATGGGGTTGATGAAAGAAGACGAGTTCCTCCAGGTCAGGAGTCAGGTCACTGCTTATCTCTGGTGTCATCATACCCACCTGTTCCTCTCTAGCCACTGCTGCTCTCCCCAGTCCTATTTTTAGCTTCGTCGTAAAAGGACTTGGAGAAGCCAAGTTTCCCCGGTGGCAGTGGCAGTCGTCTTCTAGCCAATCTGTTTCAAAACTAAGAACCACAACTTAAGAGCAAGGAACGTCAGTGTGAGGGTGACTTGTAGACACTCACTGTGGGTGGCATTCACCTGCCTGCAAGGGGATGGCACAACTTCGATCCCTCACCCTACTCCCACCTGAAGTCCCCACTTAAGCCAGTGGGACTTGCTCCAATCTCTCAGCAGATTTTTAAGTGAATCTTAGAACACGACACATTTTGTGCCAATCCTCTGGTTTCGGGCTGCAAAGCAATCCAGGATTGCCTCTCGGTAGTCACAGCACTTTCAGACAGAAGTGATGGGGACAACAAAATTATCAGATGTTTTGTGGTTCCTGGGATGGCAAACTGAGCTAGGGAATGTTGTTTCGGGATTACCGGCAAACCACACTGCCCATATGCCACACTAAGTGCTACCAAGAGCTGTGAGCCTTGCAGCTTTGGCCTCTTGTTCTTTGTCTCATCTCTATCTTTCACTACATCCTTCAAAGCAGGAAATCATACAGCCATAAGTGACTTGTTGTAGATCTTTAAGTTCAGCTATATATATGTCTACAGATATATTTTTGAAGTGTTGCTATTGTAAAGCAAGGTCAGGGATTGTGTTGCTAGATGAAAAAGAAACCACCACTGAAATGCAAAGCCAAAATATTACTGGGGGAGGGGGGGTGGGGGGGAAATAGTCTATTCAGCTCTGTAATTCCCAAAATTAAGCCAAAAATTCTCATTAATATTTCTGGATCTGAAACAAACCATACAGCCTTGAAGCCAAAAATTCTCACCAATATTTGTGGATCCAAACCAAACCATACACCCTATTCATATGACACATATATTTAGAGGAGGAATGTAATCTCAAGGGGATATCATAATTGTTAGGACACTGAACTTTCCTTCTTCTCCAGGTTCACACATTTGACCTTCCCTTGCAGCATACTAAATCAATGCACACAAATCCTTTTTTTCACATTCAGGTCAATGGCAAAACTCCCACCGAATCAAATGAAGGCATAATTAAGCCCTCACATTTTAGTAAACTCCATGCAAGTAGCTCACAAACCTATAGACTGAGTAAAAAATTGGTATGTAGATGGCACAAAGCATACAGAAGAATGTGCAAAATAAGAAAAGCAAGTTTCACATGCATTTTGACCAAGTCTAATCATCCCTCTACTAATCCTGCTGTTCCAATAAACTTATATAAAGTCTTGTTAAAGCAAATCACTCCATATTCAGACTGGCCCCTAAACAAAAGATGCCTACATCTTTCAAATTTCAGGATGACTGCTCTGCAAATGATTAGATCCTGTCCCCTTCCTTCACACTGAAGGAGATTGCTGATTTGGGGATACAAATATCTGCTTAACATGTGGCTGCAATAGGTTCAAAGAAGACAAGATAAACCCAGGCTTACTTCTGCACTGTGCAAGGTGAGTGTCCCTTGAGTTAAATCTCAAGGATGCTGTCCCAGAGGATTCAGAGGACTTAAAGGGATGTGTAGTATATTGAAAGGGAAGATAACTGGCCCTAGTTTAATGAATCTGGCTATCAAAAAGCAGAACGTGAGGTTTTCCCTATAGATTATGCCCAGCTGTGCGTGTGAGGTGTAGGGAGAGGGAAGTATCCAGCAGTGACAGGGTTTGTTAGAGTCATCAGACAAACCATTTTCCCCCAACTCCGTGGCTGAAAGTGGCATTTCAGGACAAACACAGTTTGCTGTGGCTTGGAAACCAGTACAAAACCATCGCTTGCCAGAAGCACATGCAGGCTTGTAATCCTTTTGTAAGTATTGGTTTTGGAAAATGGCTTTAGAACATCTTCCAACTCTTTGCAAACTGAGCTCAAGCTCTGCAGGAGAGCACCCTGGATGCCCTGCTCACCATCCTCTTCCTTGCACCCTACCGGTTTGTCCGTCCCCTCGCCAAGCCCCCAGCCTTCCTCTGCAAATGCTGCCACACCGAGTGGTGCCACATCCAAGAGGTAGTGCCACAGTTGGGGATGGGGAGCTGCTTTCCCGCAGGAAACCCCTGCAGGTACTGCGGGGATGGGATGCAACTCTCCTCGAAGCACGCACACGGCAATACAGGAATAGGAGTTGATAATTCTACTAAAATGAAGGACTGAAAATAAGAGGAAAAGGAGAAGGAAGATGCTTTGCTGACAGGGTTGCTTTCTTCAGATATGTCTCCTGACACACCAGCCTGCAGCTGGGGGCTGTGCAATGCACTGGGGTGCAGGGCAGGAACCCCGCGGGCTGCTCGCCCTGATTTCCAGCTGTGTGCTGCCAGCGGCCGGGCTTCCAGCCATGAAACCCAACGAATGGCCTCTTAATCTGCCACTCTGGAAATGAAGAGAAATCTTTGTGCAAGCCTGGGCTTGTCTTACCACTGTTTTCCTCCTAAATCTATTTGTTTTATCTTTCAGACGGGAAATAATTTGCCGGAGGGACAATTTTGCCATGTATATGTAAAATCCTCCATAAAGCCCTGGGGGATGTTCTATATCCTAATAAGCAGAAAAACTTAGATGAAAGTGTGAAAGCATCATCTTTCAAGTGGTTACAGGACTAAATACTTTTTTAATGCATATGCATCTATGCATGCACATCTGCACACAATTACATATACAACTTTATGCATGTTTAGGACATATATATGTACGTATGAAAAAAATATTGCGTTACACAGAGTAATTCTAGTCTGGAAGTGGCACATAGAAAAGCAAGGCAACTGCTTTCAGAGCTCTGAAGATGTAACACACACCGCTACAAGACTGATCTTCAGATTTTGGGTCTAGGCAAGCATGGAAGTGCACTAGCATGAAACTCATGGCCCGTGTTTAGCAGAGGGTGCCTACCTTTGCTGGGTGTGTGGCACACAGCAGCTCGTGGTGCTGCGGCTCCCTGCACGGGTGATGCCTGCCCTTGGGAAGGATCCCACAGCTGGCACTGGGCATGCATCCGATGCACCAGGCGAGCAGCAGCGCTCCCTACCCTCATGATACACAGATCTAGTAACCTACTTTGTCAAAAAAAGCACCGAATCAGATGGAGTGGCTGGGGACCACCGCAGCAGCTATCCGTGCGTACATCCTTGTCCTGTCACTTCACCCAGCAGAGGTGAGGTGCTCTGACTGGCACGGAGAGACCTCGCTGCTGCTGAAGCCTGTGATTTCACACCCTGCATGAACATCAGCTTCTTTCCCCGTTGCAGGACAGCATATGAGCAAAGGTCTGATCTCCTAGTGCCATCACCCTTGTACAACCTGCTGTCGCCATGCCTCCTGTGAAGCATATCATAACAGGACAGAAGACAGGGGATGCTTCTCTGAACTGATCTGTCAACACAGTTTAAGTATTTCACAGCCAGATCCTTGGCATGGGTTTTGATGGAAGTCAGTGATGCTATGCTGATTTATATCAGCTACAATTTGAGGTTAATTTTACGTGTGGAGAGCTGGACAAGATGCCGAGAATTAGTATTCCCTAAGAGATGAACAAAAGGAGGACCACTCAAAGGCCAGTATGGGGACTGCCAGGGAAACGACCCTGGGAGAGCCTGTCTTGGCTGTGCAAGCTGGTGACCCTCCAACATCTGCTTCCAGATACACAGGGAAGGTGTCACCTCACTTTTCTTTAAATGTCAAAAATCCAGAAATTTACACATAGTTTGCTTGAACTTGTACTCCCTTAGGTCAATGAAAAGAAATCAGACTTCACATTCAAGTCTAGGATGAAATGATTTACATCCTGACAATGACTTTTAGGACAACTTTACTGTAGCCTGAATATGAAGCATTCAAACTTAATTATACGCACCGAAGAGCAAACAAGACCATCTAAACACAAACACAAGCTTTCTCCCACAGTTTTATTTCCCAATGACTCACACTGAAGGGATATTGTTTTCTTTCAAGCATTAGCTGTTGAGATACAAATAAGAAATAAAATTTCTGGACCAAAGCATCCACACCAGTGAATGGATATTTGTGAGCAAGCAACAAATTGTTCACTTCATCAGCCAGATCTTTCTTATTACAAAAAGGCATTATGATGGCTGTTTCAGTGGCATGTCAGACAGCTCAAATCTTTTTTAGCTTGTGTATGAACACCGGGTCAGCTCCCTACTGAGGTGCTTTGTAGCCTTGAAAACACCACACAGGCAACACCACTGTGACAAACAGAGTCATACACACACAGAGACACAGGTAGTGGTCTTAAGCCCACAGAGAAACTTGTTATTTCCAATACAACATTTTTCCAATACCACTGATTTAGCAAATTAAAAAAAAAAACAAACCTTGCAGGTGGCCCTACCAGGTCAGAGCAAACCCCTAAGCAGCTGTGTGTCTTTCCTCTGCCTACAGCCAACTTTGCAAATTTGGAGGAGCAAAGGGCTCCTTCCCCTTGTGCCTGGGTCAGGGATGCGAAAGGTGTGTTCAAAACTCTTTCAGGATTTCCAGGGAAGCTTTAAAATTTTCCAGGGAGGAGAAAATTTCTGCATTGCAGGTGTCCTATCATGTGCTGCTGAGGGTTACTCTCTGCAAGCTTTTGGACTATGGCCTGTATTCATTTTTCTTCCGTCTGAAGATATTTGTTTGAGTTTGCAAACAATTCCTGCACATGCTAAACTTTTTTCACCAAATACTTGCAAACTTTTTTCACCTAATTCTACTGTCCACATTTCATGTGATCAGTACAGTCAGAAGCCTGTTTTACAGTAAACTGGTTTTACTGGTGTACTGTAAGTTTTCTGATGTAAAAAGAACTCTATCAAATGCTTCCTATTAAATTCACAGGAAACAGACCCCACCATACATGGTAATCCCTTTTTGGTGTAATCAAGCATAATTTCTAGCATTCCTAACACCAGATCACATTTTCAGAAGCTGTTGGTCCATACGGTTGTAACCTAGAATACAGACCCCAAAACTAGTTTTATGCATGTTTTCATGAACGTTTTTATAAAGGTTCTTTATGCTGATGGGGAAGTAGAAAGAATCCCCTCTCATGCCTCAAAGTCATGCTCCAAGATTATTTTCCACATCTTTACCTGCTCCGAATACAAGCAAAGTTAGGAGAAAGAAGTGGTAAACAGTTTTTCTTGCAGTGTTTTTTCACAACAAGTGATCCAGGACAGTTTTTGCCCATCTGTTTTCCTGCTCATGAAAATGCCCTTCCTGGATGATGGCTAATTAGGTAATAAAATAGTTTATCCCTCTAATGCACTGATTTACTTAGTGAAGCAAACAATATGCCTGTGCATTTATTCATGTCATTTATGTAACTCTTTGCACATAGATTTTTCAGTTACTGTGAAATAATTATAATAATATTGAATTAGCATAAATGTTACATTTTCATCTCAGGAAATTTCCCTATTTTATTGCAGGGGGCAAAAAGAAGTGGGAGGATACTTAAACATTTAAAAAAAAAAAAAAAAAAAAATCTTTTAATCAAGATGGATCAAGCCTCTCCACTTAAATGCATTATCCAAATTTGTAGTCATCTCTAGTTAATGAATCAGCCTGAATTAGCCTTTCAAAAGAATTAAGGGAGAAGAATCAACACTTTGATGGTGTTTGAAGCACAAGTTGAAGTAATTGAATTAAATCTTAGATGAGATCTTTCAGTCCATAAAGCACTGATCGAGAACTATGTGGCTGAAACTAGATGCAGTGGTTAGTTTTGATGAATTATTCTGTACAGGGATGTCCCCCCCCAATAACAGCTTATCTAAAAGCAGAATTTTCTTATCACTTGGAAAAGGTACAATCAGGGCTGAAACGTGCCAGTTCTTTCTGTTACATTCCCCTGTGAATTGAAGATTGATTTTATACTTTAAGTCAAGGCTCATACATCAATATGTTGGAAAAACAAGACTTTTGGAGCAAGTCTCTTAGGAGTCCACCAGGGAGGGATAATAAAACTTTTATATTTCCAGGCCTCTGGGATGTGGTCAGTTAACGGATAGGCTCTCTGCATTCACACTGCAAACCTACTCTGAGGTTCAACCAGGTTATTAAATTGGGAATTTCCTATAGTAGCACATTAGGAGAAATCCTGTCTCCTGGAGTAGTTTAACTGGACTTATTTGAACATATAATGAACCAGATCGCTCAAGATCCTGATAAGATGAGATCCTGCACTTGCAGGTGTATAAGTGGTACATCGGAGCTCTTTGAGCACTTTTCCTACCAGAATGAGTTGCTACAAGGACAAGCCAGTCTCACTGGGTCCTTTTATTAGTCGTAGTCTCCTTGGCTGCCCCCTCTGTGTGCAAAATGCCCTTTGAAGCAAAGACCTTACTTTTATTAGAAATTTCATTAACGGTCAGAGTTAATTTCTGTAATTAAGATACGATGAAACAACAACTAACCAAGCATTTTTTTTTCAGTGAAGTTATAAATTCAAAGCTTGAATGTGACCCGTAAAATCACCCATCCTTTTATGTTCTCCAACTGCAAGTGGCTGTACTCACTGACAGAGATGAAAAGGGCAAATAAAAGTGGGCATCAAAACCCAGCTCTGGAAAAAAATTACAACTATGTTCAAAAAGGGATAACTTTTATTTTGTGGGTTTTGAAAGCTGTGGAAATGCACAAAACATTTCTGAATTAGAAGCTCTCTAAAAGCAGTGTGTTAAACCTGAAAATCGAGGCTCTTACCCTAAATGCAATACAGAAGAAAGTCAAGTATGAAGCTGGCCAGGGTTCTTTTGGCCCCAACAAGGATGGATGTGTGGTACTGCCACACTCAGCCCAGGCCACACTGCAGTCCTGTACCTGCACACCCAGGATCAAACGCAGGAGCTGAAGGATAACGCAGAGCTGTGTGTGAGATCAACGCACCGGGCTTATTTATAATATTATTATATCTATTATTTATAATATTATTATATCTATTATTTAATATCTTGTTTGTTCAGACAACAGATTGTATTAGTTTCCTCATTTGCTTTCTCTTCCCTCCCCTCCTTCTCTAAATTGTCCCTAATCAGAAATTTTACTAAATCCCCCATATTCTCTGGACAGAAAACCATTCAAAAACCAGAAAATGGAAAAAAAACATCTGACCACAGAGCCATTATTTCACTCATGTTAGTGGAATTAAAGAGGAAGCCCCATCAAGCAGCTGAGCACCCTGAGCCCACTGCAAGCTGAGGTTGCAGGTCACCCCTGGGAAAGGGGCACAGAGTCTGCTTGAAAAAAAAAAACAAAACAGTCCACAATCCCAGCTTGGTGGCACAGAGATGCAGCCACTGACCAGAAACACCACTGCTGTTAGGGACCTGGGCACCCACGGGTGCTGAAGCCCCTTGCCCTCCATCCTCCCCTGCCTGGAGCAGGCTGTGCAGAGATCTCCTGGAGGGAACCGAGGGTCTCAGGTAGGATGCCTGCTACACAGCCAGAGATTTGCTGTCTGAGAGACACTAGTGAAGGATAAAAGACAAAGCTTCAGGCATAGTTAAAAACAGTTTTTCCTTCCAGCAGAGGGAAAGGAAAAAAAAAAAAAAGGGGGGGGGGGGGGGGGGACACCACTTCTTCTGCATATCACTGAGATAATGCAACAGAAGTTGATTTGTTGTTATTGCTGTTGGAAAGATAATGGGATACATCTTTTTGATCACAGTAACATTTTCTTCTGTCTTTAACTTGCTCTCAGAGAAGAGATGCAACACCTCAAATTCCTTTTGCATGTTTTGTACATGGATTGTACGGTTTCAGAAATCCATGTTGGAGCCTTTCATAAGCAGTAGTAATTAAGTTTCTCAAGGAAATTTTTTTCTAGGTTAATAATTTTTTGCAC
>NW_020799118.1:3072660-3100282 GCF_003259725.1 Athene cunicularia | reverse complement strand
GGGGGGTGGGGTGGGAAATGCCATGAAGAACAGTGAAGATCTGAAGAAAACATCACATAATATAACCAGATTTTTGTGGGGGAGAAATAAGCATTGACAAAATTCACATGTTGGAAGGGAATTTAATTGAAAGATTAAACGTAAGTCAAGGCTCAGAGGCCCAACAGCAAAAGATATCATGCATTAAAAGTAGCAAGTCATGCCCTTGCTTAAAGAGACTCTGTTTAAGCATGTGCCTTGTACTGGTACAGCCCGATTAAACTGCTTGTGAGTAATCTGAGGCCTCTTACTAACCATGAATTTTTAAAGTTTGTTTTTTATAAAAAGACAAAGTACATGTCAAAGCAAGTAAAAAATGGTTATAGCCATCCCCTTTTTCAGCATGCACAGATATGCTCCGCTGATCACGAACATAAAAAAAAAAAAAAAAATAGACTGCACTGGGTTTTGGAGGTGAGAGATCGAAAAGATCTATCAGGTCATCCAGCTCCCAGCTAAAGCAGAGGGCTTCTTCTAGAAAACTTTTCCTTGGACTAAAGCACTGTATAATGGTCTTAGTAGTATCACTATTTACTCTGAGCTTAAATAGCTGGATGTGTTTCTGCATGTTTAAAATATTCTTTCACTTGGAGACATCGGTATAAGGTTCCCATGGCATAGCAGTCCAACACCAGCTCACATAGCTCCCTCTAAAACCTCACTTGGCATTGATAGCCCCCCCTTCCCCGCTTAGAAAGAAAAGGATTTGGGGACTGTTTAGAGCTTGACTGCTGAGAGAGCTCCTGGCAGGGGAACAACCTGTGGCTGGAGGTGGGCATCCGCAGCAGAGGTGGACTCGCCCTGGGAGAGCCCCTTGCTCCTCGCAGGGCAGGGACACGTGCCACTGCCTCCTGGGTACTACAGCTCCATAAAAAAAAAGTAAACATGGAGTGAAACAAGGAGGAAATAAGATAATTAAACCTTCACAAGCATGTCCATGGGTGTTAGAAGGAGCTTTGCTGAGCTCAGCAAGGCATTGAGAGAGGGAAAACCCCTCAATATTAATATTATATTTTATGGTGTTTTCTTTAAAGAAGCACTTTAATATTGTGCTTTGGAGTTATTAAGAGTTTTATAAAGCATTGCAGAGAAGGTCCCATACCAAAATGTTCCACCAAACAGTTCAGCTCCACCCTGGCACGGGCAGGTACCAGCGAGGGAGGGAGCAGATGCAGGTGGAGCAGTGTGGGAGCGGGTCCTGGCCTCGCTGGGCTCAGGGGCACAGCTCCCCCTGGCATCACCTGCCCTTCACATACACTCCTCCCAGGGAAAGCAGAGCTGTGAGCTATTTTCTTAGCATTTCAATGATTTATTGACATACATTTATTGCCTCCCAAATCTGAGGTGTAGATCCTGATTCCAGCTGAACTACTCAGTGGAGCAGCATGGAGGGGATGGAGAGGGACCAGGGAAATTCCCAGTACAGCATAAAGCAGACAGTAGCGAATAGTGAAACTATATTTCTATTTGTTTGTTTCATATTTCTTTTTTAATAAGGACAAGGGAAGAGACAGGTCTTGTGAAGGAAAAGAGCTGAACTGTTATTGTTTGACATCTGTAATTAGATTAATGAAATGCCAGGGTATCCAGGTCTGGACATAATAAGAATATAGAAATTGCTACGATGCTTCATGCTGTGAGGGAAATTAGAAAACCAATGAGATATTTTTGCAAATATTTTCTTGATCTGCACTGAGAGAAAAGATAGCAACAAGGTAATGGGGAGACACAGCCTATTGTTCTTCATTGTCTCCCTTAAAATTGAATTGCAACGGAAGTTCATATCTCATCTTTGTAAGGCAAGACTAATGGTAAACTGGCATGAGGACAAGCACTACCTTTGTTTTGATCACAACAGATTTGGTTTTTACCACTGAAAAGCTAATGTATTTGACTGAAGTAATTTAGCAGGGAATAACTGCACTGCTGATTGCCTTTTTTTTTACAAGCAGCCGTATCAGTTCTCCTCTTCTGTCTACTTTTAGCAGTGCCAAATTAATTTAACAGTAGAGAAATAATAGGATACATAATTAGAATACAGATGTTACTGTACAATGGCATGAATACATGTAAAAATCCTAGAAAGGAAAATTATGTTTCTGTTGTTGAAATAAGTTATTTTAAAGGTGACTAACTCCTCCCGGCCACAGAATTCCCCATCACTCATAAGATTCTTATTAATTGTCACAAGTTGAAAAGCTCTCAGCAAGACTTCTAACAAAACCTTTCACAAAGCCCCACAGAATTTTACAGGAGTTTCACTTCAATTTTTGACTCTAAAAATAGAATTATTGTGTTCACAGAAAAAAAAAATCAGAACTAAGAATTTCTCCATACCGTAAAACACCCAGTTGTGCAATACAGTGAATATTTTTTTGGTATCTCATATCAAACTTGTCTTAATAGCCCATTAAAAATCAGCACAGAAAAATAGCTTTGTGTTGCTGTGTTTCATTATAAAGAAGTTACAAGCAGGTCCATGCAACAATAGCTGATCCCAAGGACTGCAGCCAGTAGGCAGAGCCTCATCAGGCCCATCTGGCAGCGAGAGCAGCCGCTGGCTCGCTCCCCCCGTGCAGGGCAGCCAGGCTCCAACCCGAAAGTCCCAGGGCATCTGGAGAGTTGTTGATGCCATGGCTCTGTTTCTACCTTTTCCATGTGGCTCCTTGCCCATGCTATGGCTCTGGTGACAAAAATCTGCATTTTTGTGCTGGTCCAGGCATGATGCATCTTTTTGTTGCCCCATGGGGTGCTGGGGAAGGGGCTAATACTCAGCAGCCGAGGGCTGTCCTCTAGGCTGGAGCCTGCTCTCCAGTGCAAGGATGCCCAGGCTTGTTGGAAATGAGATTAGTCATATACCAACTGCTGCTCACAACTTCACAGTGAGACTTAATCTACATGGCTGCTTGGCAAATGGTGCACCACCGTGAAGATTACAGGTTGGACACGAGCTTGGACTGTGCCTTCCACCACCATGGCATAAATTCTGTCAGCTTGCAAGCAAACCCAAAGCTACCTGTTACATTGAAGAGCTACAGCTTCTTCACTTCTAATGCAAGTGATGCCTATCCTCTGGCACTCATGCATAAAGTGAGACTTATCATACAATTCCTTGGGGGTGAGAGTAGCCAACAGAGAAGCTATAAAGTGAGCTCAGGAAAAAAAACCTCCCACTAAACGGAGCACTTAAACGCGGTGTCACAGTATTAATAAAAGCCTTAAACTAGCTTTATATAAGCGCTATCTCTACACTGGCTCTTCTGCACCTGCAGGGAAGCAAGTCTACTGGGAAAATCATGCCAAGCGGTGATTTGCCAGAAGGGGTGAAGCGCTTCCCACAGTCGTAGCGATAACCTCGGTGCCGAAGCCGAATGCTAATTGTGGCAGGGCTGTGCAGAGACACCGGGCGAGGGCTCGCGGCTGGGCTGGATTTCAATGCTCTAGAAATACTGTGATTATGGTTCTGGGAAAGTTTTCTTCTTAATCATCCGAGTATCTATTAAAATGCAAATTGTCGCAGCAATTAAGACTAATTAAAATAAATAATAAATGATAATAAGAGACTAAAATGGTCTATTTCAAGGCAATGAAATAGAAGCTTTTCCTTATTACTCATTATGACCTAGTTAAATACATTCATTTATCTGGAAATATAAGAGCGCGGATTCCAGGATAGGTATCTCACCATTTTTTCCTCCTCGCTCCCTATCTTGAAAAAATAAATGCTGTAGTGCTCAATCTCTTTAAAAAAAACTGCTGAAGAAATAGCCAAGAATAATTAGATGTGATGGGGCTGTAAACATTTTTTAGAGAAAAATGGATTCCCTTCAGAAATCATCAAAGTAATTATTATACTACAGGAACTCAACGCTTGAGAAGAAAGTAAGAGAAGAATATTTACTTTATTTCGGTCAGAAATTGCTACATAGTCTGTTTCTTATTTTCCTTTGTTAATGTTCTTTCAAGCATGGTACTAACCTCCACTAAACATTTCCTTTTTCAGTCTGGGCTTTGCTCTTCAAGACAAATGGCACCTATTCCTATGCACATATCACTGTCAGATTATATGCGGTCTCAATTACAGATGGATTTTCAGGTGCAGGATCATTGTCCGAAGCACACTAGCTCACAGACGGCAGGGCTGCTGTAGGACCTCAGGAAGCCATGGGCTGAATCTGGGGCTGATGCTGGAGAGGGGCTCTAGGATCCACTGTGGGCAACTAAGCAGGCACACCATCCCAACTGTGACTTGGGGTCCTTAATATCCAGGGAAAG
The DNA here is from genome assembly GCF_003259725.1 of Athene cunicularia. NCBI lineage: Eukaryota > Metazoa > Chordata > Aves > Strigiformes > Strigidae > Athene > Athene cunicularia. The sequence continues at coordinate 3,095,968 of NW_020799118.1, read as the reverse complement.
TCAAAGAAGTCATGGAATAAACTTTACCCCCAAGTGAAGACCAAGATATTTCAAGGTTGCATAACTCAAACCCATGATTTTTATTTTTTTAAATGTTATTAGTGCTCTTACAGAATGTACTTATCAACTACTGCCAAATATTTAGCATATTTCTGATATCAAGAACTTAAGGATAGTAATGTCAAACAAATAAATAAAAAGTCCAGCTACACATGAAGGAAGAGCGACCTACAGATCAAGTTTCTCAGAACCTTAGAGTACAGACAGTGAAAAATATCTTTTAAGTTTAAATGCACTTTGCCTCTTCCCTAATGGCCACCTCCCGATGACATTTTGGGGACTTTCTGAACTCATTCTTGCTTGAGCTGAGAAAACATGACCAAACAGACTGAAGCCTTGCTCTGGTATCAAAGGGGTCTCTGTGCCTGAATTTATTGCAACAACTAAAAATCAATGCATTTTAAATGGAAAATCATTTCCACCTGTATTACTGTAGATACAGATGTGGAAACAACATTAGTCACAGTTTGCTGAATGATAGGCATTTTTGCCTTGGTGCTGTTTTGTGACTAACACTTCACGAGCAAACGGCTTCCAAGCGAACAGACAGCTTAAATCTCTCCCTGCACACGGTAACCATCTTTACAGTATGTGACTCACATTAGTGCATTGCCTTTCATAACAGCCTTTTGGGATACAAAATTGTCAGATGATAAGAATGCCAAGCTCAGAGATTAAATGATTTAACTAACTCCTGTATACTGTTTTTGACAGAGTCAGAAAATTAACTCGGATTTTCTCGGTCCCTGTCCAATATTTTAATCTCGGCATTAACATTGTTCAAGTAACCTCTCTTCCCAGCACAGTGACCGTGGAAGCAATGGGCCATTAGGGATTGCTGTAGGTATCATGTGTCTCCCCCTGGGTAAGGGCTTTGCATCTTTTTTTTTTTTTTTTAAATCCATGCACATGCTGGGCAGAGCAACACCAGACACATTGTTATTGACACAACAGCAATATCAGGCCTCCAGCTTTTGGGGAAAACATTAATTTTTAATATGTAGATGAGGCTTTGGCTTTCCTTTGAACCTGGCAGATGAGGCTTTCAACAACATCATGTCCAACAGGACCAGACTGAGGCCTCACTCTGCCCTTCATCACAGAGAAACTTTCCACCTAGTATTTCCCTTGCTCCGGTGAGGTCTCCTATGCACGTTGCAGACCCACCTTACACAACTACACAGCAAATTTTGCGTGACATGACCGAGTGGCTCAGACCATTTGCCTGAAAGTCTCTGTGTCTGCGCCACATTTCTGTCTGGTTCACTGATTTTTCTGAGGATTTCTTCCCTCCCCATCATTTCTGGGAGAGAAAACGCACCATGACACTGGTATTCACAGTGGTGAAGAGCATAGCATTAGGCATTTACAGGTTATCATGAAGAACCCCCGGTTTGTTTGTTTTACAAGCTAATCATTCAGAGAAATAGATGAGGATTTTTTTAGTTGGGATATTTCTAATTTCTTTCTAGACTGGAGTAACAATGAACAGAAACGAACTGGCCAGCTGCAATCTCTTCAAAGGAGGTTCAGAAGCTGTTTTTAAATTGTTTTACTTCTTAAGCATGCAACATTGACTGCATAAAATTATAAATCACTGGATTTGAATGACAATAAAATAAGTTTTACATAATATTTTACCACTATGCACTCAGGAAAAGGTGACAGCTAAAAAGAGTTAATCTGCACAGCAGATGCCATTTCTTTGCAACAACCAGCAAAATTAATAAAAGTTTCCAGACTATCTTGCTGATATCACGTTCAAGTTTACTGAGGGTTTTTGGACTTGAAATGTGTATCAGATCAAGAAATATTCTCTGAAATATTTGTGGAAACCTTTGGAAAACGATGTTCTGTATTCAGTACGTCTCCCAACGTAACAGTGGTTGTGTGTCTCCAAGAGCCACAGCTCAAGCTCACGCCGATTTGAATACTTTTCAGCTAGTACCAGTGTTTATTAGCTAGCACAAACCTCAATTTTTTTTTTAAAAAAAAAATTTTAAACAGTGTCAAGATCTCAGTATTTTGAGCTGTTGGCAGTATGAGAACACAGAGCAAGTATTTCTGTAACAGAAAAGATTTTTAACAGAGAATAGAATTATTTTTTTCATACGTGAAGAAAAAAACACAGCAAGATACATCAAAAAGGACCATATGGTTTTCATTTTAGTCATAATACTGCAAATATCACTTCGTCCAGGCCATGACTGGTATTTCTGGGAGCCCACTGAAAACTTACCACGAGTTTTTGAACCCCAGCTGGGTGGGTTTGAGAATCACCATTAATCACGCTGGGAACAATTAACATTGTGCAGAAGGAGACTTTGCAATAGCTGAGCTTACAATTGGCTGAGGAGTTATCATCTTTGCTAACGTATGAAAATTTTAATATGGTCGTTCCGGTGCAGCTGGGTTTTCACCGCTTAGGAAACATCTCATGTCTGAGATCATCCCCAGTGGTTTTTGGAAGTTATCTCCAGAAAACAACAGGATTACACGAGCGCTGGTTTGCTCTTTGCGATCTCTAGCAGCTGGTGAGAGCACCCAAGAGGAAACATTTGTGCATCAGTGGGACGTGAAGTCCAGGAGCCACAAAATGATTCGATATAAGGTGTTGGAGGAGAAACAACCATCCCAAGTCCACCCTGGAGTTTTTCCTAAGCCTGCTGTCCCCATACACACTGGGGCCTGACATACAGTGGGGCACATTCTGCTTGGAAGGCTTTCTCTGCCGACCCAGAGAGGTGCGTTTCAGATGGACCTAGACCATTGTTTTAGCAGCACGTTATCAGATAAATATTGATTTGTCTTCACTAGCTATTTTGCATTCTGCAAATGGTCAGCTACAGTACCTCTGGATACAGCTGGCTGCAACAGCTTCATTGCTGTGTTGGGTTTTTTTTCTTTTTTATTTTTTTTCCTCAACTAAGTTGCTTTGCTAAAGCAAAACTGTTTCAAAGGACAGCACTGATTTAAAGCTTTTGTTGAGAAGGTTTCTGGGGACTATGGTGATTTCTCTGGCCAGTTTCAGGAAAAAAAAATAAAAAAGAGAGACTCTGGATAAAATGTCTGACCTTCCTGAGTTGCAAAATGGATGCTTTGACAGAATCCTGCTCCAAAAATACATTTGAAAGCGTGAGTGGAAAGGGGTATGTAAACAAAAAAAGAAAAACCTACAAAAGATACCATAAATTGAAATTGCCATTCTCCAGCCATCTCTGTTTCTGAAAGCTGTTATATGTGGACTAAAAAATGACATTATGAATTAAAAATTAACTACAATGAAAATATCAAAGAATTCAGATCAAATAAGTTGTAAGTGCCCCCCATAAGCTTAAATGGAATTCTCTTGACAATTACAGTTCAACAGTGCAGCAGATGTCTTAAGCAGTTCTATAATAATTTGTAATTTTGCAGTAAGTGGCTATAAAACAGATTTTTCTTCTCTAGATAAATTGACTTCGAATGGATTGTTGCCTAAATACTTTCCTATTTTGTTTTCTTTTCAGTTATCGAGAACCCCAAAAGATCCATTCATTAGACTTAGCTAAATTGTTTAACATTGAAAAGGAATCAGGAAACGACTCTCTAAAATGTGAGATTAGCTATGACTAATAACCTGAATAGAAATTCAAGATGATGAACCACTGGTATGTGTTCCAACACATATGAAACCTACTATCTTACGTGTCACAGCATTTTCAGAATGATGCTGGTTTGAGAGCAAGCCTTGCTTTTTCAAAGGCACATTTAAAGACATTTATATACAATATACTTTAAATTAGAAACATCTATGAATTAGCTATAGTACAATTTGCTATGCCACACTCTGTATAAAGTAAGATTTTAAATCTAAACAATGATGTATGGAGTAACTTTGTGGTATCCTACCTTTGTGTTTTTATTCTCAGCTAAATTTGATCGGGTTAGTTTTGCTTATTTGGTCAAAACAGTTACAATTTATAGAAGTATCGTTCGTACAACTTCTGCAGAAAAGGAATTTAGATTGCACTGGACTAGATGGTTTAGATGTTCAGCATCACCCATAGTCCCAGTGAAGGAGCAGTCTGCATACCAAGGAAAGAAAATATTAATAGTTCAGGAAACCCGTGACAAAGACAAACACATCTGCTATTTTTACTGCCACAGGTGACCAGAATTTGAATAAGTTGAAATCATGTTTAAAAATCTTCTTCAATACTCCAAGCTTAGATGACTGATGTAAAAATATCGCAATCAGCAGTAGGTTACAATAAATCTGTCTTTCATTAGAAGAGATAAAGAGGTTGCAAGTAAGTGAGATCTTGTATTGAAATGTCAAATGGCAGCTGACTTATCATTCACCACTGAATCGAAAGCTGTTCATACTATAAGAACAGAAATTTCATTTCAACCTAATTCGATATAAATTGATCTTTAAGAGCCATTACATAAAGTAATCTTTAGTAATGTGGTTCTGAACATGTCCAGAAAAGGCCATTAGAGTCTTCGTAAATGACATTTTTACTTGATGAAGGAAAGTTTACATAATCCAATATGAGAGCTGTTCACAGCTCTGGTAAAATAAACGCACACGGGTGTAATTTTCAAGTCAAAAGGGTTTTTTTTAATTTTGTATATTATGCAGGGACAACAGTAAAGCATCTGAATAGTTACTACTCTACTGTCTGTAAATAAGGAGGCAAAGCTGCATCTTATGCAGACGCCTCCCGCGTAATCCACAGCAAAGGCATATGTAGGTCCGCCTGAGAAAGAGTAACTCTCTTCTGAGGGACCTTTTAAAGGGAATTTTGTCTCTTCCCTAACACTCTCTCACAGTTTTCAAAGCTTCCTATTTTTTAAATGAACTGCTAGAAAGTTTTGCATATCAAAAATGTTGACACCACGGAGTATCTTCCCGTGTTACGACCGCATTAACTCAAGTTTGGCTGCACCCCAGAAACAGAGCAAGCCTTCCGTCCCACACCGTTAATTAGCAGCAGCCTAATTTCTCAATAGAGAAATCTTGTCTTGGTCAGCACCGGGACTCAACAGACCATTTTCCCACACCAGACATAGGCAAGCATGGAAGTGTAGAAGACAGCGGAGAAATGGCTGTCATAGAGTGTTTTGAAAATTTATCAGAAAGCACTTGTTTACACCACATAATTAACTGAGAAGAGCCCCTGGTGGCTATATCACACTGTTAGCAAACAGCAAGAGATAGGGGAAAATAACTCTGCCCTGTATGCGCTTGGCATTGTGCAATTTAAAGATGAAGGCCAGCGGCAGAGGCAATAATGAAATGCACAGGTCATGAGTGAGATCTAATACCATATCCTCTGGCGTTTTTAATTTTCAGCATATAAAATAAAGGAAAGAAAAGAAGACAGTCTCTTAGACGACTCGGATTCAGTTAGATCTGGCCAACAAGTCGGATACTTGGATCCAAGCAGCGCGGCCCTTTGCCAGCATCCCAAGTACTTGGCACTGCTCTTGGGGTGGAGGGCACGCTGCGTACCCTCCGCTCGGCAGCAGCGCCTGCCTGAAGGCCACAGCACTCACCAGAGATCAGCCACCCGTGCAGAACGGCTTTGTGTGCAACTCCTGCCTGCAATCCATCCCTGCTTCGCAGCCCAGAGCGTACAGCCCCAGCCCGGCCCCTCTCCATCGCTGCCAGGGTCACACCGGCTCTGGGAACTATTTCAGCAGTGCTGGGGTAGAGCTCTGTGACTCAGACAGAAATCAGTCCTTCTACATTGCCTGGTGGCCAGGGGAAGACCCTGCAATGGCAGCTCTGGAGAAGTTTGTACTCTGCACTGGCCACGGGTACGTCCCCACGCAAACACACACTCTTGGGCTTTGTCTGGTGGCAGGGAGCGAGGTCCAGGCTTTGGCAAGACATCTCTGACAAGCCTGAATGTTATTTACTAAAAGATTTCTCTCCTCTAACAACCCTGATTTCTCATCTTAAATCAGCATCCAGTTAAGAGTAATTTTACCATTCACAACGATTTTGGTCATTAATCTCCTGTGTGGCAATTTGTCAGATGACTTTAAATTAGCAATTTTTAAGTACCCATTATCTGCTTGGTTCCCTTTACCTAACATAACCCAAAGGTCAGGGATCGAATAACAGCAAGTCAGGAAAAGCAAGACTTACGATACAGCCAAACTGATCTTCTGCCATATTTATGGAGTTGAATATTGTTTTAGGGATGTTGTCCATATTCACAGTCAGTCACATAACAAATGGAAACCAGCCGCTAGGATACTTGGAGCAGAAATCACTGTCATGAATAACTGAAACACCTGAAATAAAGATTTCACTGGTGCTATTTCCATTTGTTTGCTTCTTTTTAGAAAAATTAAATGTAAGAAAGAACAGAGCAGGGAAGCACATACTCCTTTACGAGGTTTCAGACTGTACTGAAAAATAACCGAAGTATGAAAAACTGATAACTCGTACAGCTACAGCGCATCAACCTTTGGGGCAATTAAATACAGCAAAATGCAAAGATCAAACTAAATAACCGTGCAGGAACCACACATCCAGCAGCAAAGTAATCTGCAGTACAGCAACATAAATTATGCTTAATGATAACAGAGGAAGACAGGCAGAAGGAGAAGGATGAGAGGTAGAATAACACATTCACCTCTTAGACCGCTTTAGTTAAAATTTGAATTGCTAAAATGGAAGGGGGGAGATTATTCTCTGTCTCATTCGTAACCACTCCAGTTTTGCTCATAAAGTATTTTAACTGCTATTAAAGGAATGGAATGAATGAAACCGTTTCCAAAGCAGATCTGCGGTGCTGGTGCAGGAAGGTCAGCACCGCCCCGTTACTCCGGTACTCGCACACCGAGCGCGGCTGCGGAGCCGTTGGTGCCGTAGCGGCACGGAGCGCGTCGCCCTGCTGCCACCTCCCGACCAATGGCACCGGGGTGTCACCTCCGGGGGTACCACCTCGGGGGTTCCACCTCTGGAGTACCACCTCCGGGGGTGCCACCTCCCAGGGTGCCACCACCCCTGGAGCACATCCCCTTACAGCTGTTTTTCAAATGCTTTCCCCTCTGCCCACATCTGTCGGCGGGGCCGTAGGACCTGGCAGACCAAGCAGTGCACAGCTCCTGCTCAGGTTGCCTCCTAACAGGTTTGCATTTCTAGGGTTTGCTTGCACTGCATTTCTTTTGCCCCATTCTAAGAACTGAAAAGCATCCGGTGTGCACATGAGATCTCTGGCTCTTTTTCTTTTGCTTGGTCTCACTGAATCACAGAATTATTTAGATTGGAAAAGACCTTGAAGATCATCCAGCCCAACCATCAACCCAGCACTGACAGGTCCCAACTCCACCAGATCCCTCAGCGCTGGGTCAGCCCGACTGTTCAACCCCTCCAGGGATGGGGACTCCCGCCCTGCCCTGGGCAGCCCAGCCCAACGCCTGACAACCCGTTCTGGAAAGAAATGCTTCCTAATATCCAGTCTAAACCTTCCCTGGTGCAGCCTGAGGCCATTCCCTCTTGTCCTATCGCTTGTTCCTTGGTTAAAGAGACTCATCCCCACTCTCTGCACCCTCCTGTCAGGGAGCTGTAGAGGGCCAGGAGGTCTCCCCTCAGCCTCCTCCAGACTGAACCCCCCCAGTTCCCCCAGCCGCTCCCCAGCAGACCTGTGCTCCAGACCCTGCCCCAGCTCCGTTGCCCTTTTCTGGCCACGCTCGAGTCATTCAATGGCCTTTTTGGGGTGAGGGGCCCAAAACTGAACCCACTCACCGAGGGGCAGCCTCACCAGTGCCGAGCCCAGGGGTGAGATCCCTTCCCTGGCCCTGCTGGCCACGCTATTGCTGATGCAAGGCAGTCTCTTCTCTTGTCTTCTTTTTTTCCCTCCACTCTCTAAAGACACAAGTCCATGTTTAACATGTGGTATCTTGAAACCAGGCAACTTTGGTATAGAAAGGTAAGAACTGCAGCTGTGTGAGCCTCTGCTTTGGTCCACCCACCTGTGATCTATACTGCTGCCAGAACCTGAGCTCATTTGCCAGGTTTAAAGTAAACTCTAAAACAGAGAAGGAGCCAAAGTTGTGTGGATTGTGCTTTTTCATTTTGTTAGATTTTCTTTTTTAATTGAAAGTGCTGTATGAGCAACCACCAAAAATAACGGAAACCTTTGAATTCACTGTGCAATATTATAGCCATGAACAGCAGTCCAGGGAAACGCTTACGGTTCCGCTGACATTACTTTGTGCACTGGTTTTCGCCTCTTTACTGATGCTCTTTGATTTGTTGATGCCCTTTCCACAATGTGGTTGTGAACAGAGAAAGTCTCCAAGCACCTCGGGGAAAACCTCTGAAGATGTTAGATTTTAAAAAGCTTTTTTTAAATCTCCCTCCCTCTCCCACCTTAACAAATGCTTTTTACAAGTCTATTAGCTTCATTAAAGAGTCAAAAGAAAATCCATCAGCACTCTAAGTGTTTTCTCTCTAGTGATTCTGAGACATTTATGGACTTGGAAGATGCACATTTAGGGCATCCCAGACAGTAATAAGAAAGTATAGGGACCTTAAGAGTCACTACAACTTTTTAACTTTGTGAGTTAGAAAGATTTGTGTATTAAATAGTTGAGGCCCTGTTAAAACACGGTAATTTATCCTCGTCTCCAAATCCTCTTTAATTTTAGCAAAGTTTATAATTATAGTAGCTAATATGGCACCTTCTGGGAGAGAAGAGTCTTTAGTACTGAGTGTTATTGTGTCTCAGGAATGGCTGCCTCAAGCTACCGAAAAAACAGACATTCACAGGACCTGTTAGCACTCTCCAAGCAGCCTGTTAGATTTTGGCATTAAAACAATTTAGCTTCAAAAGATTATCTCTTCTCTAAAGGTGGTTGTGCCACCTGTGAAGGGCATCTGTGATTAAACTCATAAACACCCCTTGCCTGTGTGAGCTGTGGGTGGGAGATTTATGGGTATTTCTCATTTCCTGGGCAAGCGGGGTTCAAGAGAAAACACCCTAACCTTTGTCAGGCAAACACAGGATTGGCTCTGCCCACACTGAGCAGCTATTTCTAGACAACAGAAGAAACTGCTGCGCTCAGCTCTTTCACCTTGTGGAATCAATGGATTGTACAGAAATGTGATCTACTTCTATTCGGCAAAATAGCTGTAGGGAAAAATTAAATATGCAGATTTGACCCAGTGTTCATCAGGGAAATTGCTAGTTCGTGTCTTTGAGAAGGCAGTGAGGGCACCTCCTGTTTTTCAGATCTCTTGCATGTTTGACAATTTGGATTTTTATTTGTTGGTTCAATTGTTTCCAGTTCAGCATCAGCAGGTCCAAACCTCTCTGGTTTTCATCCAGGCTTGTTTTTCACATGAGAGTAGGCCTACACAGTTTCTTGAAGGTGGGCACAAGCTTCATATGCCTCATCACTACAGCATCCTCCTGCATGGCATCAAGCAGGGCCAGCACCTGAGCAGAAACACATTTGCTCACACTGGGAAGAGGTGGCCGCTGGAGCCTGAACAAAGTCAGGAGCATCTGCCAGCAGCTCTGGCCTTTCCCACTGCCTTGGCAGATACACTCAGCAGCTTCTGCTGGCTTGATTGAAACAACCCCAGAGTTGTGTTCACAACAACCACAACATAACATCTAGGGCACGTCCCCATTGCTGGGGGCAGTTATCTGACTGCAGACCCACCTCTGGTCTGAAGCTGTTCACAGATGCTTTTCTGTGACTATGTCAATGCCGAAAAAAATCCAGCCATGACTTATTAGTGCCAATACAATAGAACAAAACCAGGTTGTAATAGCTTCAAGGATTGGAGCTGCCTTCTGGCTGGCTGCCCAGGAGTGTTGGCATGAAGCTGGGTACCCCTGGCTTGTGCCAGGGGATATTTGTCTTAAAAGATTCAGGGCTGCCATCAGTGACCATTTGGACCATTCAGGTCAGTCTGAAAACCCTCTGTTGGCTCTTTCCCACTCCATGACAGCTGAATCACGTGGCGTTGCCATCTACCCAGCACACAGAGAGATGTGCAACAACACCTAGGCTAGATGTCACCTGTTCTCAGCTTCGATGAAAACCAGAAGGAACAAACCCACGTCAACAGTAACATTTACCCAAGTTAATACCTTCGTTAAGAAGCAGGGAGTGTTGGGCCTAGCAGAGTGCTGGACTTGCTGAAAGCTAGCTTGGGTAACTTCAGAAGAACACTGCCGTGCATTGGCAAGACTTGCTCCAATTTTACAGATCTTTTGCAGGTCACAGTGCAAGTCAAATTTCCTGATTTTAGACAAATGATCAGAAGTTGCATGGTTTTTTTATAACTAAAGCCATTCCCCTGTATTAAAACCTATTTGCCCTGATTTTGTACTGTGGCTACGTCTACCAGGCAATGCTGAAGACTGAAGAATGAGAGAAAGTAGAGACAGAGAGTGCTAATCCCTCATTTCACTACCACAGTTCGTATTCTCTGTTCCTTAATTTCAGAACTAAGGTTGCAACTCAATTATTAAGCATGTTAAATGAGCTCCATATTAAGTGCATGGCACACGGCTGGGAACAGGAGGTTTGGGGTGAGAGTATAGCACTAACGCATTTACCTTCTCTGCACTCACATCATTGCAGCCTGTGATATTTACAGTGCTTTGGTAAATAATCTGACATGCTTCACCACCTTCTCTTTAAGAAGTTCTCAGCTATATTGAAGCATAACTTTAATATCTTCCATTCACATAAAGTCTATCATCGAAGCAAATCCTGTAACGGTTGAGCGATTTTACTAGGAGCAGAGATTTCTTGACATTCATGCCGTGTATGAGCAACTTTACTTACATGGATATGCAGACATTTATTAGGCTGCATTACACAAAGAAGGACTTTTCAGGACAGAAGAAATGCAATTTAAATGACAGGAATCATCTTGGTAGAGGGGTAATACTGCTATTGCCTGAAGTGGATTTGATGTGGTTAATTCATGGTAATTTTATTAATTTTAAAAGTGCTTTGAGGACTTGAATGACAAAAAGGGATCTTAATCACTTATTTGACACTGAAAGACAAATTCTCCGCCTGCAATGTGTCCCCTTTCAGATACCAAAGAGGCACGCTGCATCTAAGCCAAGGAGCCCCGGGAGAGCAGCCAACGCTGCCTCCTTCAGCCCTGCGCAGCCACACAAGTTGATGGTCAGCTACTGACCTCTGCAAAGCCCATTTATTTTACCACTTCTGGCAAAAATTGCTGCTTGAAGGAGTGCATCAAAACAAATCCTCAAATGACACTCCTCGTATCTATTTAAAAATTGAAACAGGAATAGACTCATAGTGTCACGCACCAGTGACAAGGGCCAAGGTCATTTCAGAGTGAGCTGGTCTGTACATAAACATAATTCTAATCTCAGTTAACACTTAAAGTGAATCTCTTAATGATTAAAGTGCTAAAGTTTTAATGGAAACACAAATGTCGCAAGAAGAATACAAAGATATCATTAAGCTCTTTGCTGTGACAAGTTCCTGCAAGCTTACCAGGAGAGTTTTCTACTTTTCTACCTGCAGCAAGAATCAGAGAAAAAATTCAGTTTTTAAAATGAGCTTTCACATCACTGGAAATTAATTTCAAAGCAGCTTTGCAAGTTCCACTGTTATTCCTCAGTCCCAAAGTAGAGAACAATTATTGATTTAACTAATTTCTTAGGAAGACAGGTCAAGTTTCAGCTTAAACTGCACCTTGTAAAAACATAGCCTCATGCAAAAGGAGACACAGATAGGGATTAGCAATGTGCCATTCACTTTTCCAGGTACATTTACTGCGTCCCCACTTGCTCACAGTAAGCCTGTGCTGTTTGTGTGTTACAAGATCTGTTTAGTTCTTTGTTGATCCAGAAAATAGAAATAGTGCTCCACTACAAGCACCCCATTCCGGTGGAAGCATGGTTTCCTCGGGAGGGCTTCCCAAAAGCCTGATAGCCGGAGGTTTTATTATATTGTGTAAACTGCAAGTGAAAAAAAGGGCCTGTTGGGGCCCGGGAAGGAGCTGGGTGCCCCTGGGTGCTGCTGATGGCAGCTGTGCCACTGCTACAGCCTTGGGGCAGGTGGCTCTAGGGACAGTTGATCCTTCAAAGGGGAACAACAGGCATGGCAGTCCCCTCGCTTTGTGAAACCTCTGAGCACGTGCCCGGGGTCCTGCTCCATCAGCTCCGTGTTCTCTAACACTGCACAACGTCTTCCTGCATTTTAAACGTGAAGAGTCAGATTTTGTCTCCCTTCCTTGAGGGAGAAGTTGAAGACTCTGGCTGCTGCAGCTATGACCCATATCCCCACCAGTCATCACTTCACGGAACAGAGGAGCTTCAGAGGCAAAAACTTCTTTTTGAACCTTGGACTTTTCACTAAGTATATGAATGGGGTCTTGGGACTGCAAAATGTTTAGGTCTGGTTAGCTTTTATTACAGAACATTTACTATTTGATTTCTAAATGCAGTTACAGGAATTAATAAGAATCCTATGACCAATAGCATTATGGATACAGTTGGCAGCTGATATAATAATTAATGTGATGTTCAAATTTACAATGAAGAATGTAAAGACTTCAGTAGGGTTGACCCTGGGCCAAAATGTGGAGGCCAAATACTAAGGCTGAGGAATGGTTACTTCTATAGATATCTGTGAGTGAGGCCTACAGGTAAAGCACTCTTTAAAACAGCTTTTTTTTTTTTTTTTTTTTTTTTTTTTTTTTTTTTATGTAGTATCTATTCTAGAGCTGAGAACACATCCAACCAAGAACGTTCATTTATATGGTGACGGGGACAAATTCCAGTGAAAAAGGATCATTGTGGCTGTGGAGAAACTGGTTCTCCTAACGCTTTCTCACAGCTCTGTGAAAAATCGCATCTCTTGGTTTTCAGTTCTGATCCTCAGAAGAGTCTGGTCTGAAAGGGTTTGGAAGACATTCTTCTTCCTGGAAGTACTGTGTTCTTTAAGTTTTCTTGCTGGGTTAACCCTAATCCAGCAATATTAAAAGACCTTTTTTTGCTTATCTGTCTTCTGTGTGGCTGCTCTCAGAGATATCCAAAAAATTTGTCTGAAGACGACAAGTTGCCTCACCCGCTACTGTTACCCTTCCAGAAGCCAAGATAATACCAGCATTAAGGCAAATAATTTGAAATTCAGGTGGCTGAATGGAAGGAGCAAGTCAACAGCTGCAGACAAGCAGGGACCCCCTGAGACAGAAATGGAGGGGCTGCAGAGGTGGGTGCCTTGAGGCAGAGGCACAGCCATACCGAGCATCTCCCTTTGGGCCAGACATAACAAATACAACATAGCTACCCCCACAGCTGGCAAAAGCATTATGGGGAGGAATGTAAGATATTCATGTGTCTAAAGTCATGTTTCTTGTACTTGCTAGTCCTCAGTGTAGGGAATTATAGGCAAATATTATCAAAATATTAAACTGTCTGCTAAAAAAGGATGTTGAGTCAGACTTCAACCCATATGTGGAACTGTTAAATTATGGAGTAGCACTGATGTTATCTGCTGACATTTCATTCAGCAGAAAAACTTACTTAAGGAAAGAAGTAATGCTGTAAAAGAAATTGAGGTCAGGCTGACTAGAGACTTGCAGTTGTGCAAGGGGAAAGTGCCAGTGCAGCGTGGGGTGCCAGCTCCCGGTGGGTCAGGCAGGGGCAGCGCTGGTGAAGGGCACTGGTATCACCAGAGGGAGCTCTGGATTTAAACGAAGTCCATCTGACAGAAACAATAACAACTGGAAAACCCAGCAAGGTGGGAACTGGGAGGCCCCATCAGCCACACAAACTCCTCCGGCCACCTGCAGAGGGAACCTGGCAATATATTAATCTACTGCAAAGTCAGATCCAGCCCACACGGTTTCTTTTTATAACCACCTATAATCCACGCCGCCCACTTCCTCCAACAATCTCAGCTTTCTTTTTTTCCTTTTTTTTTTTTTTTTAATTTCCTGCTCCCAACTGAAATGTGCTGTATTGCCATAAATTCAGGTCGGGATAGAAGCAGAGGCCATCACACTCTGCCTTTTCTGCCAAGAGCTCTACAGTGATAGGGAGATGAGGGAGCATAACTGATATGATAAAGAATAACATCAGATCTAGCAAGACAGTGGGAAGGGGAAGTGATTGGAGGAAGAAACTTTAAAAGGTTCTCTGTAGGCTTGACTTAGACATGCTGCATTTTTTCACTCCTGAGAGTTTGTACTATGAACATTTTGATTTCTACCCGGTTTAAGTGTCACAGTATCCTCTCAGCCTGAATCTGCAAATCCATGAATTTAGGATACACTCGGAATGAACTTGCAGCAGCATCCCTATTGCTTAGACTTTAGAAATTAAATAACTTAGAGAATTAAGGATTATTTTGATCTATTATTTCGTGGACAGCTGGTCAGGGAGGCCAGACCACACAGGAGGGTACACCAAAGTTACATGCATGGGTACAGAGGTGCCCTAAACCCACTGAAGTTTAAGGGACATCAAAGTCCAGACTTAATATTCCAGTCTAGTTTAATGCTGTGCCACTGAGAGTAACAGCCACAACTGTCATCTTTTATCCACTCTGGTTTTCTTTCAAACGAAAGCAACAGATGCACTTTCCCAGCCTGCAGCCCACTCTTGGTTTTGGACTGGGAGTCACTAAACTACTCCAACACCATTTGCAAACCTTAGTACTATAAAAGCTCAGCTGTTTGGCTCTGCAATGCACTGGTCTGAACAAGCAGCAACCAACTAAGATACATAACTTTTTCAAAATGGTGTTCTTTTTATTCACTGAGGGAGATAAGTAGTTAAGTGATGAAAGGGTTAAGATACAGAGGATTTCCTGAGGTGAGAAAAGAACCTGAGCCTGGTTTAAAGATTTCTGCACAAGTGATTGATTATAATCTTGGACCACGTGAAAAAAATCCCAGAAATAATTAATTATTTGTGCCCTACAGTGCAACTCACTAACCAAACCCCAGAGATACCCACACAGTTTATAAAGAACGAGGAAATAAATCTCCCGTTTCACAGTATCAGAGCACCCTCTGGACATTTGCTCGATCTGAATTACTGGCACTCTGTGAACTGCAGTTTGGAATCTCAGCCCCACAGTTTTCCCTGTGAGCTACTCACACGGAAACTTAAACCCAGGCTTTACTTTGGGCACTGGGAATTCAGCACATTTGATGTTCATGTATTTCAGAGCTGCGATTGCCTTCTAGGCTACAAAGGCTTTTCTGAGCTAACATCTAAACTGTATGAACAAACAGTGGGATTTTATGCACACTTATTAAAATCAGATCCTCAAAGTACTTTTCCGAACTGGGACCACTTTTTCACAGCCTGACGAGACGAAGAGCACATGTTCAGGACCTGTGCTGCTCTGGGCCCTACAGAGTTTGGAATTTAAGGATGTAAAGCTGCTAAAGGAGTATTGCCAGAGATCAACATGTATCAGAAGAAAAACAATATTGCTTCACCATTTCTTAACCTTTCATACATAAAACCAAAAACGAAAGATAACAACCTGAAGCCCAACAGACATCTCTAATCACTCTCCACATTCCTTTCCTCCAGAAGAGAGATTGGCAGGAAACACTCTGTTCTGAGCAGTTTGTGTGTTGTACGGTGGTGCTAGGCTGAGTCCCGGTCTTTGCAAGAGAATGCAAGGTTTTGTCACTGCTGGACAACACTGGTTAGCCCGTGTGGTCACACAGAACACACTCCCTGCCACCTCGGGTCTTGCACAGACCATCCCATAATACAAAGTGCTAGTTTAAGAAGTTGGTATTTCAGTGCTCAGTAGAAATTCCTTTCCAGCCTATATTTTTACTATAAACCTGGTTATTGTTCGTACACCTTGTACATGTAGTCAGATTGTTAGTGACCTTCTAAGAAGAAAAATAATCACAAAGAAGGGTTGATTTATGCTGGCCTATATTTATTTTTTTTAAATAGTCATTTATATCTAATACCATTATTTCCCTTAAATAAGCATTTCTTATAGTGTCATATACCCCGATTCTCCATTGTGAAGCAGAACGTTATCTTCAGCTGTAAAAACAGCAGTCTAACAAAATCAAGTTCCTAAGAAGACCAGGAATTGTGCACTTGCTTATAGCAAAGACATCCAAGCAACTAAGCCACAGCAATGCTTACAGGGATACAAGATTTCCATTTACAGAAGTATAATTTCCTTTGATGACTTTTGCAGAATTATTTCCTAGCTTGCAAGTGATAAAAAGCACATTTGAGAACTCGAAAATGTTTATTCTGTTTGCTCTGTGGGAACAGATGAGCTCACTGAAAACGTACATGATTTCAATTCCTAGCTGCAGCACTATTGTATTATTAAAGAGTTGTTTGAGATCTTCTTTGTGCATTAGGTAATATTGTTTTTTTAAAGAAAGAACATGAGGAAGAGCCTTGCTTATTACATGAAACTAAAGGATGTTAAAAACTGGGAGCGGAAAGACTTTTCATTTTTATGTCAAGCATTACAATATTTATGCAATGAAGTCGAAAGGCAAATACTGACTAGTATTTCATGGCTTTATCAATTTAATACAAGGTGAAAAAACAGACTCGCTGAGGAAACTGAAACATCATTTCAATCAACATTCTCGACACCTCTGTGGTGGCCATCTCACAATAAATCTTCTCCTGAACCTGAAACAACTCTTTGTGTAGAACACTACAAGCCAATTTTCCACTTACAGTACTCTGTCACTAATTTAATTCTTATCTAAGATCATGCAGTAGGATTATATGGATTATAACTGAGAAAAGTGTAGTTTCAAACCTGTGGAAATGGAGAGTGGTGGCAGGAATCTCAGTACTCCACAGAATTAAGATAAGGTTTGGTGTTTACTTCAAGTGCTGGCATGATTATATTTTCTTTATTCAAACGGTTTCTCACTAAGCTGTTACAATTCTGATTTGGTTCAAATTTCTTAGTGTCATAAATAGAACTAGAGCTGCTGAGAGGTTACTGTTGTTAGGTAGACCTTGCTGCAGCTTTTGCTTCGCTGTTATTCTGGACAGGAGTGAATAAAGGGTACAGGTTCCTCCAGTGGCTCATCGATAGCCAGGCAAAGGCTTGATTATCTCTGCAGATCCTAGTTGCAACCACACTGCACTATATTTGTGGCAAGGAACAAGATTTTTCACTGCTTATTTACACCATTTTTTAAAAACCTTCCAATACATCAACAGCAATGTTTTAGTTATTCTACATGCACTAGCAGTCTGTGCCACTGTCACATCATATATCCTGTCATGTGCAGTTTTATGTTTTCACATTTTCCTAGGAAAGGGTCAGTGTATTTAGGAGTGGGTTTGACAACTCCTGAGTTCACCTGGACATAGTTTTTAGCATACTTTAGTAAGCTGTCCTCATTAGCCTTTCCAAGCCCTCTCAGCCCTTCCATGGCTGCCTCTGTAGTCCACCACTGAATTTCCACAGTTCTTGTGGATTTCCAGACTCCTCAGCCCCCCTTTGTATTATCACACCAATGTCATGCTCAGACTCCAGAGTCTTCTACATTTCCAGATGGCTCCTAATCATCTCCCTGCCACCTTCTCTGTCTCTGACCTCCTACAAGTCTCTACAAGCCATGTTCCCCTTCCAGTGCTGTCACTGTTGAGACTCACACCGTCCCCTTGCAGCTCTCTCCCGCTGCAGCAACCCAGTCTGAACCTAGGGAGCTCTTTACCTCAGCAGCTTCATTATGACTCCACGAAAAAAATGAGTATGTTCCACATATTTAATTGCTGACTAATTGTCCATAAAATTTATTTATAAATATTTTAAAGCAATTTTTCATATTGCACACAAACACTATTGTACTCAACACCAGAAAGAAGGATGTAGGAATACATGATCTGCATGAAGGAGTACACAATATAAAGTGACATTGAATTTATAATGGCCATGGGAGAGACAGTGAGAGGTGACATCTTAGTGGATCGACAGATGAAGCTGGAAAAGGCAATAACCTTTCTGAGCACACAGGGCCTCAGTACGTATCGAGTTTAACTTGATGAGGTTAATCCCCCAAACCCTCTGAAAGAAAAGGTCAGGGGAGGGGGGGTGGGGGTGGGAAAACTGAGTAAAGAGATAACTGCAAATGTGTTTCTGCGCTGTTTCTGAATGTAGACTATTTATGGAGCTACATGAAAGATTGCTGAATGTAAATGTGTCCTCCAACAGGATCTATTAAAAGAATTTTATTTTGAATTCTAGCTCTTAGTAAAATGGTCAGAGCATTACCTTAAGCAGACATTCAGCCTTCAGATAGGCAAGTTCTCCAGGAGCGCTGGCTCTTCCCAAGGCTCCCAGAAGAGCTGAGGGGTCAACCACCACTGCGCCGCACCCTGAGGAGGAGCCGCGGGTGGGCTGGATGTGAACCAGCCTCCAGCTCTCAGCGAAACCTGCCAGATGGCTTATATGACATATCTAGTGCACTTACTGCAAAGGAGGTGATAAATGCTGCGATCCTGAAATCCCTCGAATGTTCACAGACCAGTAAAAATCATTATATTTTTCAGAGAAGCGGATATAATCGTGCTATTGAGCAGGCCTGGTCCAAAACCACCTGAGGTCAATACAACGATACCATTCTAACCACAGCTCAGTTAAATTCTATCTCTTTAAGTCAAATCAGGAAAGCAAAAAAAAACCACCACCCACTTTGCTTTATGTAGCTTTGTTCCTCCTGGAAATTAGAAGAGTGAAAAATCATTCATTTCAGGGGCAGGACCAGGTTCAGGAGAGAAGTGTGAGTGCTATTATGCCCATCCAGGACTGAACATACTGCAAACACATTTCATCTAGGCACATGTAAATAAACACACACTGTATATATTTTCCTGCTTCAAATGCATATTAATGATTTGGAAAGAGGCATTAAAATGGAAATCACAGATATGTTTAACCTTTACCCTTCTTATAAGTACTTTAACTATTGTTTATTTTCCTGTAAAAAGCTGTGACTGTGATGAGATCTGTGGATGCAATTTCAGATGGTTCTTTGCTTTGTTTTTTAAATTTTACCACCCTGACTATACCTAGGCACCAATAATCAAGCTGTCTACATTACCCTCCGATATTAACACCATACATCTCACTGTTGACACAGTGAGAGGTAAGAAAAGTTAGCTCAACAGGAGAAGACATAAAAATCTTTGGATTAAACAAACAAACAAACAAAAATTCTGTAAATGACTATGGCAGAAGGAGGCTGAGATAACTCAGAAAACATCAAAAGAAAAACCACCTTTAGAGACAGGGAGGAATGTCTGGAATTGCTGTGCAAGAGCCACACTGCCTGTGAGCCTCAGCCACGTCTGCTCTCAGCATTGCCTCTCCAGCATGCTGCATTTCTCCAAGAGCTAGTCATTCCTCTGTGGAGAAGAAACTAATTTGACTTGGGTCTTATGTGTATTGCAGTCATGCCTAGAGGACCAAGAGGGCTGGCAGAGGTCCTGTGCCAGGGAAGAGGTCTCCTGGCCTGAGCTCTTGGGAGGTTAATGTGATGGAGAAGGATGGCAAACAAAATGGAATCAGTAACTGAAAAATTACTTTCTTGTTTTATGCTTCCTAGCATGACCATTCAGCATTTTCCTCTTTCAGCTGCTTCGCAAGCCCGTAATAAACTTGTAGTGAACTGAAAGCCTTTTATTTTCAGAAAGATGCTTCTCTCTTTTCTGTTATCTGGGCTTTAGGGTAAGGTACAATTTAGGAAAAACAGATAAAATATTTATTTTTTAAGAGCCGCATTTCTTCCTCTTCCGACCCTTCTCTCTCCCAAGAGGTACCTGTGCCTGCCATGCCAGTGTGCACATGTCTATCCTAGTGAGCCAAGACCATCACTTCTCATAACTGAGCCGTAATCAATTCCACTCAATATCATGCAAAAACACATATGCTGTGTCACCATTTCTCCAGAAAATAGCAAGCAGTAATGCATTTCTAGCAGAGATGAACCATTACTCAAGATTAAGTAAATCACTGCAGCTCCAAATCCATTTTTTTTACATACAGAAAAAGAGCCACGGAAAGTGCTGCTGCAGCAGCTGAGAAATTCGCACTCTTGGACCTAAAAGCAGGCTCATCTACCCTCAAAGCTGAGACAGCCCTTCTTCCTTGCAAACAGCAACAAGCACAAACTTTTTTCAGTGGCCCAGCCACGGGTGAAGGCTGAAGCCCGGACGTGATGGGAGGAGCAGGTTTTCCAGTGACACGCTCCTGACTATCTGTAGCAGTGTGCTTGAGGGAGGGCTGTGACCATCCACGTGCTCTGCGTCAGGCTTCCCCTTTTGCAATTGGTTTTCGTACTCGGCAAACGGTCAGACCAGCCGTTTGTGTTAAACCCTCCCCAAATGGCACATCAAGGTGACCTTTAACCCCTGGGAGGAGCTCTTGCTTGTTACCCCAGAGCAAAAGGCTGGGAAGCAGATGTCACTAGTTTCCAACTGCTGAACATCACTATCCTGGTGCTTTGCAGTACAAAGATTACCTCCACGCTTTGGGACTTTTTGGGAGCTCTGGTCGGCATACCAGAGTGCTGAGAGAGATAACTTTCACATCACCTGAAGACTTCCTCAATTTCATGTGATTTAGAACTTATCTGTATGCCCTGATAGGAAGCACGGCACAGCAAAATGTGAGATAAGCTTCTCCAGCCCATCTACTTCTCTGCTTCAATCATTGCCTGGATTTATCATCATGAGTTAGACGACAGATAACTTTGTGACCTTTCCAATCTTGTCTCTTTAGCTAAGGATGCCAATCATAGAGCTCTGGTTAGCATATGCATTGTCATACAAATAAAAAAATCAATTTTTAATTACAAATCCCGACTAAGTTTGATTGTGCCTCAATTCCAACCAAAAGGGACTTTCCCAATCACCTAAGTTTTACAGAAATGCCCTTCTGAAAATATGATGTGAAGAGTACAGATTCCCATGGCAGTGTGCTTCCCCCTGCTTCACCCAACCTCACCTCTATTCCCCACAGCCCTGTTCAACCACCAGTGGGGATGGTGATGGCCGCATCGCCTCAAAGTGGTTTCGGGGGAGACAGACAACAATACGATAGCCAAGGGATAACTTGAACAATGTGCCCACCCAACCACGATGCTGGCCAATGTCCAACTCAAGCCAAATTTGGAAGAAGCTAACATGTATAGTTGGTATGAAAATATGACTCTAAGTCAATTATCTTAGTCCATAAACAGTGGACAGCCCAGGGCCCATGGAGCTCTCCTGCACGGCAGTGGGCTGTACACCAGGATCTCCCTTAAGTAGGGAGGGACACCTCCCAACGTTACTGCTCAAAGCTGAGAGTCCTTGCTGTAACAGATTCTTGGTAAGTGTTTAATAGCATGCTAAACCTTTAAAACCTTAACTAAGTGATATATAACCCTTTAGACATAAACCCCTGAACAAGTCTGGGACTAGGAGTGGATCTGACTGCACCTAGACTCCTCTCTGAGCAGAGTTTAGAAAGAGAGGGGCTCCATTCTAAGCCTCATGACTCCATGAGAGGGTCCCCCTGACAATTTTTTCTGACCCTGTCCTCTATGTTGTAAAAATCAAGTGAACCTTGCCTTCAAATCTTCTTAAACCATTGTTACATTTACTATCAAACTTTGTTAAATTGCTGTTTTATATCAATAAACATACTGCTGCTTCTCTCTTAAGAGTGAAGTGTGTCACTCCATCTGCAACAATTCCCTGAGAAGGGAGACTGCCTCCTCAGTGCCACCTTATCTCACAGGGCACTAAAATATCTTTCTATTTAACAGAACACGTCCGTAAGATGATCATTAATCTGTCTAGTAAGTTGATCATTTATGTCCAACATAAAGGCATGAGCAGTGGGTCTCCATCTTTCTAAGACAGAAGTGTCAGTTTCAAAGGGATGCATGGAAAGCTCCCTCCCCATGCTCTTCAAACAAGCACAACTCTTAAGACAATAAAGTGTCTAAATTGTTGCATTATTAACGATGTACCAAAAAGCCCTCTCTTTCCAAGTGGAACGCTCAATCATTTAAACTTTTTACTCGGAAATTATCAGCAGCAATTTTAATGGTGCAGCTGACTATAAATGGAGGCAGGTTGCCTGTGGCAATGTCACATGGGATCTCATCAGGCTGAGGACCCTGGCAGTAATCTAGGCTGACAGGTTCCCCCATTACTGCTTTTCCCTGGCTGCTCTGTCGGTATGTGGCGTGATGCAACCAGACAGGCCATGCGCCATGCACGCCGTTGATGTACCGGCATCGTGCGCCGTGTGCCTCGGTCCTGAGCTCACAGCATTTCTGTTGTGAAATTCTGCAGATTTGCTAAATAAGTTACAGACTTGGCAAGGCCAGTAAAAAGGTAGTTTTCTTGATATGGGATTTAAATAACAAGGAGGGCCGGTTTTTGTAGTACAAGGGTGGTTGTTTTCCAGCTGTGCTGAATTCTGACTTTTCAATTGTCTTCCATCTAGAGCTAAACTACTTTCAGGACCAATAACTTGTCAAATCATTAAAATGATGCATAGTAGAGCTAGCAAAACTTAGCAAGTACCTTTAGAAACATGGGGTAATCTATAACAATTCTCCTTTTCAATGAGTTTGTGTGCTTTTGACAGATACTCTTCCCGTTCATGGCTCTCAGAAGCTGCAGAACCGATTTAACTCTACTGGCTAAAAATAAACCACAGGTCTACATCTCACTCAAATGTGCTTTTCTCCATATTTACTGAGGTTTCTTTACTTTTTTTTCCACATAAGTCTCAAGTACATTATTACCAGTGTTTATCTGCTTTGGTATCCTGAATGTTGAAGTACACAGACTTCTAGGAAATAACATGTTAATCAATAGCAAAATAACACATTCAACTTTCCCATATTCAACTGCCACTTGATATTAACATCTGTAATAAATTTGGTGGTAAATATTAGACTCTGAATAAATATTTTAAGAAATGGATGCTCTTGGTTATCTGAAGATAAAATTGTGGAGAGAAATGGGAAAAGTCATACTTTATAAATAAGGCCACAACAAAATCTCCTCTCTCATATATAATTCTATGATCTCATGAGTCAAATGAAACCAAAACAGCTAATTTCTACTTTTTATAGAGTAGTAGTCTATGTGGTATATAATATATTGCTGTCCTTGTAGGAGAAGATTCTGCCATTATTTGAGAGAGACTTCTTAACAGTAATTGCTTCAGAGAACATTTTACTTTTTTTTTTTTTTTTTTT
>NW_020799118.1:3049644-3072610 GCF_003259725.1 Athene cunicularia | reverse complement strand
AAAAGCCAAACAAGGGATTCATTCCCCGCTTCCCACGGGCAGGCAGGGGCTCAGCCCTCCCCAGGACAGCCGGGCTCCATCACACCTCACGGGGACTTGGGCAGACAAACGCCATCGCTCCGAACGTCCCCCCTTGCTCCTCCTGCCCCAGCTTTATCTGCTGAGCATGACGCCCCGTGGGCTGGGATGTCCCTTGGGTCAGTCAGGGTCAGCTGTCCCGGCTGTGTCCCCTCCCAGCCCCTTGTGCCCCCCCAGCCCCTCGCTGCTGAGGTGAGCTCAGAGGCAGAAATGAAGTACATCTATGATATACTTCAGTGATGTATAGCTATGATTCCTCGCAGAGAAAGAAAAGGATGAATGTGACGCTAGGAAGTTCACTTTGCGAACTGCTGTGCTTTATTAACCGCAAACTGCTGTGCAATTACACCTCAAAACATTAGTAGTAGTTCAAATTGCCTAAAGAATATCAAATTAATAAATGCAAAATGACTGCTTACAAAGTTGGCAAAACACCCTTGAAGTAGCCTAAAATGAGAAAAGAATATGTTGCGGAACTTTGGACAACTCGGAGAAACAAAAAGCACATTCTGATGCCTGAAATAATAGGGAAATGTCTTGATTTTTCATAATTTACTCAAAGGTTGTTTCCTGACTGCCATTCTTGCAGTACAGCACAATATGTTTGGTGACAGACCCAACTGCATCTGTAAGAGTGTGTTCATTAAAAAAAAATTAGAGAGAATCAATTATTTTTCCTGTACTGTTGTCATGGATGATATACCTAGGGGAAAATGCAGCTCTTTATAATGCAAGAGGATAAGACACGGCATATATAATTGCAATGAATACAAATAGACAGGAAAATGGCTTTCTCTGAGAAATACTGCATTGAGCTAAAGTAGAAAATGTGCTGCTCAGTATGAAGCCCCATTAAGAACCTTATAAATTTCTGATGGTCATAGTCTAAAAGTAATTTTACAGCATTTTAAAAATTTCTCCTAGATCACCATTTTACCAGCTTGTAGTAATCCCTCAACATGCTTCCGACTTTCCACGAAATACCGTAACAGTTATAGGAGAAAAGGGAAATTTGGGAAATTATGAGATATTCCTCTGACTAACACAGATTTTTTTCAGTTTCCCTTTATTTTTGGTTTTATTTGATTTTGTTAAGGAAAAAATATTTTAAACGAAGACAGAAAAGACTTCATCAGGAAAAGGGGCAAGTACAAAACCTAAGGACTTGAATGAAAGCTTTGCTGTAGCAATAATTTAGCTGCACACAGGCACCGCAGCAAATTTGCATTCCAACTATTACAAAAATAATGAGCAGGTTTTTTAAGAGCTGGGTTTATGTCTATTCAATCTAATTATATGTTTCTCTCCTATCCTCATCACATACAGTTAACCACCTAATTTCTTCACATTTTTCAGGAGGTCCTTAAAGTGTTGTGTATAGCCCAAATCACTAAATCATAGAGCAAATATTAGCTGATCATTTGATTCAAACAGATCAGGCTTCTTTTTCTCTCTTGCCAAATCGTTAATATCTTGTAACCTCTAAGGTGATAGTAGTTGATGCTGAGGAATGCCTTGAGCTCTGCTCTCCAAGTGTGGAGAAGTCGGTAGAGATGATGTAAAGAAATCTACAGTAGTTATTCTTACTAAGTAGTGTTTAATTTCAGAGGTAAATAACATATATTTCTATATTGTCATAGGTCCTGGCAGCTTAGTCAAGATCAAGGTCCCATGGTACACTGAATCATGAGAGAGATCTCATCTACATCTAAATAGTTGGTGAGAGGAAGGAAAGAGAGGACATGGGAGAGGTGATATCTACTCGGGAGCAAGCTGAGCATCAGCAGCTGGAGCACCGCCTAGACATACGCCTGGTAAAATACTGCAGTACATCCTTTTCTGTCTAAAACTTTTTTGTGTCTGCAGTATATGGATTCTAGAAAAAATACAATAACGTGTAGCTTGTAATTGTTTTTATTATCTCTATTAGTTTACTTCCAGTACCAGATAGGCAGTTGTGAAGTACAGATCATTGTAAAAAAAGAGTGCATTCATTCACCAGAAGCTAACAACAGAAAAACTTTTGTTTTCCACCTCACATAAAGCTGCTTCAGACTTACCGCAAATGTAAATGTCTATTTTTGTTATCTGTGTTGGCATATAACTTGACACATGCATTTGGTAAAATGTTGTCTTCTCCCCATGCTTCTGGAAGCTGCTTCCATCCCATCTGCTTCACTCCCAAATACTTAAATCTGCTTTGTCTTCAGCATCAACAACTCAAAATAAATAACATATATCCTTTGTTTGTTGATATGGCTGTCAGCCATCTACTACTTCTTACTCCATCTGTCTCCTCCCAGCTGTTTGATCCCAGCACTTCTTTCATACTTGGTGTTCACCAATGGCACAGACACTGTGAAGCATTAACATGGAGCCCTTTCCTAAGAGGTTCTACAAAAGTACTACCCATCACCAGCAAGGATCAGGTTAGGGATTTATAGAAGTCCACGGGACTGAACGGGCCGTACCCAAGACTGGTGATATATTCGACTGATGCCATAGCAAGGAGATGACTACGCAACTGAAAAGCTGTGGTAAGCTATCTTCAGTAAAAGGCAGAGGGAACTACAGGTGGGTCAGTCTAACGTGACTTCCTTGAGAAAATTGTGAAGTCACAGAATCACAGACTGGTTTGAGTTGGAAGGGACCTGAAAGATCATCTATTCCACCCCCCTGCCATGGGCAGGGCCACCTTCCACTAGCCCAGGTTGCCCAAAGCCCCGTCCAACCTGGCCTGGAACCCTTCCAGGGAGGGGGCAGCCACAGCTTCTCTGGGCAGCCTGTGCCAGGGCCTCACCCCCCTCACAGGGGAGAATTTCTTCCTTACATCTAATCTAAATCTCCCCTCTTTCAGTTTAAATCCATTACCCCTCAT
Organism: Athene cunicularia; assembly: GCF_003259725.1. Taxonomy (NCBI): domain Eukaryota; kingdom Metazoa; phylum Chordata; class Aves; order Strigiformes; family Strigidae; genus Athene; species Athene cunicularia. The sequence goes on along the minus strand of NW_020799118.1, from coordinate 3,069,654 downwards.
CCTATCCCCACACCCCCTGATCCAGAGTCCCCCCCCACTTTCCTGCAGCCCCTTTCAGCCCTGGGAGGCCGCTCTAAGGTCTCCCCGGAGCCTTCTCTTCTCCAGCTGAACCCCCCAACTCTCTCAGCCTGTCCTCACAGGGGGGTGCTCCAGCCCCTGATCATCCCTGTGGCCTCCTCTGGCCCCGCTCCAGCAGGTCTGTGCCCTTGAGTTGGGGTGGGAGCAGTTGAGCACAGGAAGGCTGTGCTGCCATTCACAGGGACCTCAAACACTGCAGGAATGGGCTGACAGGGACCTCATGCAGCTCAGCAAGGAGAAGTCAGTCTGGAATGGAGCAACCTGGAATGGAACAACCTCACACACCAGCAGAGGTTGGGATGGCTCTGAGGGAAAAGCCCTGGGCAGTGTTGGCAGTGAGCTCAGCAGGAGCCAGAGGAGCCACCTCTTTCAGATTTCTTGGATTTTCTACAACCATCAACCCTTTCATACCACTACAATAGGTTCATCCTGAAGTTTCTTTAAGGAAAAAAGATTCAGGAACAAAATAATGCTCTGCCAGAACGAGAGCAAACCAGAAGGATCAAGCCATCATCAATTCTGCAATGGAAAACTCACATTTTTTTCCTCTTGTTACATAGCTCTGTAATTTCAACAAAAAGACTTGAAAGGAGCCAAACAAAATCCAAGTCAATGATTAGAGAGACTTACTTTATATCATTTACTCAAGGCCAAATTTTACAAGCATTATGTGTCTTAGTTAAACTCTACCCTTGCATGTATCTATTTTTGATGGTTCTCCTAAAAGAGTGGAAGAAAATTAATAACTCTAGACAAATTAACTTCAAGCATTACAAGCTTCAGTGCTAGGAAATCACAGAATCAACTAGGTTGGAAAGGACCTTGGAGACGGCTGAGAGCAGAAACTTCTGCTTCTGACAGGAGGCTACTACAAGGATACTACTGTCCTTAGCTCTGAACGTGGTATTTCAGAGCAAGTATCCAGAATACGATGTGAAAAAAAGAGGCAAATGATTTTTTTTTTCTTTTGTGGCCATATTAAAATAAGAACATTCCACTCTCAGTACTAATAATACCTTTTTTTTTTTTTTTTGGCAAAATGGGGCAACTCAAAATTTCACGTTGTTTTAACTTTCTTTTCAAGTTTAAAATTTTGTGCTTGTGTGGATACCATTAGTATCTTCCCACTTTCCCTTTTGAAAATCAGGGTTGATAGATATATAGAGAAAATAACAATTTAGAATAAAATAACTTGCGTCTGAATTACTTTTGAAATCTGCGGGTTTTTCCAAATTCTGTTTTTATCCCTTTGACTGCATTTATTATTTATTTTGTGAAAGACGGGATTCTGTTAGCACTGGATAGTTAGGAGCACATGATTTAAGATGCCCTGGCCTATCCTTCATGCCTTCCAGCTATCATTTCAGACGTGTTAGTGTATCCCACAATCCCAAGTGGATATATCTAATGCCACTGGGGATACTCCGTGAGGGCAAATAATATTGGGGGGGGAAGGAATTTTTCCATTTCATAATCCTAGGAGTACAATTATAAATGCTTAGACTATTCTAGATAGCCAGATGAATAGTTGTATATTGGACTATTATCAATTACTAATCTTCATCTTTTCAGGGAAAATCCCTGAGCTTTGGACATTACTGCTTATATAATCTCTTTAAATATTTATTCAGAAATAAATAGGTTTTACATCTCCCTATGGTGTCAATCTAAATATAACTTTGATTGACATAGATACTTAAGCAAATTATACTGAGTTGAGGAGAAAACTACAATTACTCAGTTTTATTTGCTAATCACCACCCTATATTTATTGAAGTGGCTAGAAAGATTGTGTCACTTGATCTCTTGCCTTTATGAAAATTACTTTGAAACACTGTCTTTGACTTCTTCGGTTATTTTTATTGCATATCATCAGACTGGTCACTTTGATCACAGAAGAATTATTGGTGTTTTTTACTGAGGGCAAAACAATGAACCTTACAAAATAAATGCCTTGAGCCTTCCCCACGAGAGGCATTTTGGGGCTGAGCCCAAGGCCAGCTCTGCAAGAGCTCTAGCAGTTGGCCATTCTTGGGGTCTTTAAGAAGGGGCTGGGGGAAAGCTGAGGTTTTCCCCAGCCTAGAGAGCTCTGCCAAGCCCCACTTTTGCCCCAGGGCAGTTTTTGAGCTGAGATTTAGGGCTCTGCTGTAGAACAGGCTGCAAATAGTCTTGCCTAAACCAGTAAGGTTGTTTATATCAACAAACACTAGCCATCATCAACATGGAATCACCTAACATGGTCTAAGGTTTCTTTTCTCTTAAGAAATCCTTTAATTCTTCACATCTAAGGAAAAAAAAAATTCCCTTTCATATCACCACCAGTTTCACCCACCTGTACATACTCTGAAGGCCAGGAAAAGAACTAATATCTATCAGTACAGGATCCTTCACATTCATTTATGACCCAGTTATGCATTAAAAAGTTTTGTTGTATCTCACCATTTATTGTGGGGAAAGGAAAAGAAATTCATCAGCATAGCAACAGATAATGAACATAGCTGATTTGTTTTCTCCAGAGTAAGATAATTTAACCTCTGAGTCAGGGCTGGTCTGTTTGGTTTACTGATTTTAAGGCACTTTGAGCACCTGGCTTTGTCATGGTGTATATAAATATTAAATGGAATATCCATTGGTCTGATCTTGGAAGGAAGTAATGGAAAAAATAGGTAAATAGAAAATAATCAGGAGGAGAACAGTAAGGATGTAATTATCACAGCTATTAGTCACACATATCTCCTTGCTCTAGGTATTCCCACAAATTTAATGGATTATTTCACTTTCCAAAGATGAAAAGGAACAAAAACAGAAACAAGAGATTGTGTTCTAGGCACAGAGTGACCTTTTCAAAAGGGAAAGTGCATGTTCTCAAATCCCTGTTGTCCAGTCTTGCTGAAATTCCACTTTTAAGTCAGTTCACAGGATGAATTGTCTTCTGGTAAAACAGGAAAGAGAAGTCTGACAGCTGACTGCAATCTTAAATTTCATGGAAAATAGCAGAGCATGCTCATGGCCTAGGGTATCTTCAGTTTACAGGAAAATCCTTGTGTTGCATGACTAAGACTTGCTCAGAAGAAAAAAAAAAAAATCACAGGTGCATTTTCATACGAAATAAATGAAGTTTGAAACATATGAAAAGTCCTATTGATACATTCAAAGCATTTTTTGGTAACAAATATTACTGAAATGTAAAGCCTACTGGATATTCTTTTCTTGGAAAAAGACTCTTTCTTTTGGTCTTTCCATCCATCAGCCAATTTGTATTCCGAAAATGGCATCGTAATACCAACATGCTGCAGAATCATTAAACAACCAGCAATTTCCTCCCATTTAGGCTAGTCATCTGAGAAGAGTTTCAGGAGTGGGGAAAAGAAAATAATCTCATTAATTTATCCAGAAAGCCAAACGTGACCTTTAATAATAAGTTCCCTTTGGCCAAATGTCATGGTTCTAGATCACATACTGGAAGCTTCATTCAAGTGACCTGCTCATTGAAAGCTGTGAACTGAATCCAGGTACTAAAGTGTTGCATCACTCGGAGACACACATTCCTGTAGGGCATCAGCCCTTTTCTTATGCAGTCTTGCAATCCCTTCTTTCAGCTGTTAGGAATGTAGTTTTCTGCTTGGCTTTATTACTTTTCCATCACATTATGCATTTCTGTTAGTTTTTGCAATTATGCAAAATATTTAGTATTTCGGGAATTCCAGGGTGGGGAAAGAGAAAACTAACAGTTTCCAAGGGATCACTATTTGACCATGTGCTTAAAAAAAAAAAAAAAAAAAAAAAAAAAGTTTTACATGTAGTATTTTTAAATTTATTCATCAAGTCCTAGGGGTTAAAATGTGAGGTTATCAGCATTGCTAAAAAGAGGGCAAGTAGGCTCCTCTGCACTTCAGTATTGGATACAACCAAGTGAAAAGGGTCAATGGAGCACAAACCAGCTTGTACACTGCTTGTGGGTAAGGGAGAAAAGGAAAAGATTTGCAAAATTAAAGACCAGGACTCTCAGAAGTTGTATTTCTAAATCTGAGTTGTTCATTAGTTCTGAAAGAAAAATTAAAAGGCACAGGGAAGGGGTATCAAATGCTGTGGTTCTGTATCATGCCGTGTGGGACGTACACGAACCTTTACCTTGTAACAGGAGTGTTCCAAAGCAGATACTACAGATGGAAAGGCAAGGAACAGTCTGCCCATCTTTGGTACGTGTGATTGTATGTGTTAAGTTGGTAGAATCAACTTAATGCTGTTATACAAGGTGGTAAAAATTATGAATGAATAGTGGCCTTCCTGTTGCTAGCAATCTTTCCTAAAATTTAGGCTTAAAAATATAACATTATTAGCAAAAGTAACATTTCTAAATTTCTCCTTATGTCTTTCTGACCAACATTTACAATTCTGACAACATTTTCCACTGGAGGAGGTACCTCTCGGAGCCAGGCACCAAATTCCTGCTCCCCTTACATTATACCATTACTGGATGTTACTTCTCCTCATCTCAAAGACTGCCTGCAAAGACACTGTTGGAAAACTTAAAGGCTCCAGAGAAGGATGGCAAAAACTACTGACAAACTTTCTATATCGTTCATTTCCTGCTATGCTCATAATAATAAAGGAGCAGATTGAGCTTCCATCAGCATGGAGCATCTTGGTCCTTTCCCTAGGGAATGCACTTCAGCAAAGCAAACTTCAGGCCAAAGGGAAGGAGACTGTAAATGACAAATGTAAAAAAAAAAAAAAAAAAAAAAAAAAACCCTACTTGGAAAAAGAAAAAGGAGGAGGAGAACACTGCTCACCTAACAAAATTAAGGACAAGGACAAACAGAACATAGAAGGTAAACCTTGCTGTCAAACAAACTAATAAATTGCTGAAGGGAACTTCTATTTGGGAAAGACAGAGGAAGGAAGAGATCTGCTTTTTCATCACTTAAAAATCCTATCACCAGCTCACATCAAGAATTTAGTCCTACTGGCACATGTACAATAAAGAGAAAATACTTGAACCTACAATCCTATCTTAGGCTTTATTTTTAAAAAAACCTAATATATGATTAGTAATATTTGTTTTTCTACAACCTTATTTAACTGTTACAAACAATAACACACAAATAACAAAAGTGGGTTTCTTGTTTTGTGGCTTATAATCCTGTATGGAAGCTAATGGCCACTTATTTTTGTGTTCTAGGAAGACATATATGTGGGTCTTCAAATACTCATAAGTCAAACACAGGCACAAAGTCAAACTTACGTGGGACAATTTCATTCTAGAGAGCTTGCTCCGATCTTTTTGTTTCAGCACAAAATTAGCTAAAGTGACCTTAACTGGGCTGATGTTAATCCCTTTGTGCAGAAGAAATTACATAGGGGAAACATAGTTTAATATTTACAAGTACTCTGAATAAGAGAATAACGACCTTTCTTAATTAAATGTCATGAAATGAAGGGTAATATTGGCATAGAACATGCATCTGAATGAAGTTAAGATCCGCACATCTCTGCTAGAATTAAATATTCTGGGCTCAATTCCCTGATTTAACACTGGTGGAAAAAATCAGGAACTGCTCTTTCGACATTAATGGAATTACCTTGTTTTATATCAGCAAATGCTGTGCAAAACCAAGCTCTCTAATCCTAGAATTGCTGGGATAAGTACATTTAAAGAATTCATAAAGTGGAAAAAAAAGAAAAAAATAAATGTTTTCACAGACTTGTACTCAGTAGGAGGTGCAGCTCTATCTTAACTTTCACTCAGGAATGCTATTATAATTATAATTATAAATTCATTTGGCATAACGGAAGGACAGGATAAATTATTCAAAAAAGATGTAAATACTTTATATGCCATCAGTAAATTCTAAAGGATGGGGAGATTTTAAATATTTGGAGGCATAAGGTTAATCACCTATGTGATGTGAATTCATACGTGGATATTCTGATTTGAAGTGTGATTATGCTGTTAAAATATACACAGAACAACGTTATGGTCTGCTTATTCCGTTGTCTTAATCAAAGCTTTAGTACAGATAAGAGAATACACATTGCTTCAGTTATTTCTCCTGCTGATAATTTTCAGGTCAAGCTGTGATTTCATTTGTTTCAGCCATGCTGGAATATTTTTAGTATTTATATTAGATTTTCTTCTCTTAAATTTGTGGGTTTGTTGCACATAAGGGAAGATACATGGCTCTGAACTGGAATATAACCTTAGAAAATTCAGAGGATGTTCAGGACGTGCCGATGAGCAACAACAACAACCAAGAAGTCGCACGTTAAAACTTTTTAAAAAATCTTGGCAGTGTAATATGGTCAACTATCTCATTACTTTAATTAAGCTCTACAGTAAGCCCACGCGTAATAAAATGCAGATGAAAGAACTGCTAATTAAACTCATTTAGTAAGGTACTTAAGCCCATACTTAAGAAAAGGGATAAGACCTGTTTCAGGCCTAGTTTTAGACCAAACTGATGGTTGAGAGTTACTTTTCTGGAGTAGCGACAGCTTGCCCAGGGCTGCCCTTAGCCTGCGACAGCCCCCCCTTGCTTTCACTGGCACTGAGCTGCCCCATCGATCCTTCTCATTGTGTACTTAGTACAGAGTTAAGAACGCGCGTAAATTTTGGTGTGCAAAGCACAGAGGAATATGGGAAGAAAAAAAAGATAATCAATACTTTCAGCTGAAGGCGTGCTCTCATATCTACGTTACTGAACGCTAAGGCAAAAATTCATGTCGCTTTTCTTGTGAATTAACCTGTGAGAAGAGAACGAGTGGGCCTTAGGGTCTTATGCGGCAAGAAAGCAGCGTGTGAACATGAGGGAAAACCAAGGAGGGCTAAATATGAGTCTTTTCTCTACAATTAAGAAATTTGCCCCATTAGCTAGAGTTTCATAGTCCTTTCCAGCATAAATCAAACAACTATGGGACAAAATATAAAGAGAACAAAACATCAATTGTATCTAGAAGACACCAGTCACTGATATTTTACAAGTACTTGATTTTTTTATGGGCTGCCTTTATGGACTTCTTAACTGACTAGTCTCAACCTCAGCACATACATGGAATAGCTCAAAGAAGCAGCGTCATAGAGCTCTGAAACATACCTTAAAACATAGCACGTATTTCTGACATTACTCAAAATCTGACATCAAATTAAATTTCGAAAAACTATTATTGCTCTATTATATGATCTATACTAGCAAGACTTTCATAGCCACAATATAAATTATAAATTCTGAGCCAAAAATCACTTTACCTTTATACAATTACTTTATCTGCTGTGACTAATGCTGATTATTTTCCCAATAATTATATTTTGTTTAAGTTTCACAGGATTTCTGTTCAACGCTATTGAACACCGTTCTAAATTGGTTCCATACTCTTAATTAATATTTGTTTTTCCAAGATATTCTAGTGTAATTACAGGAACATTAACGTATCAACAGTAATTTCAGAAAGGTTCACAGACTCTCTGCTCTGAGCGCATTTAATAGAGCCACTCTGCCAGAAGAAACCAACGGGAGAGCCAGGTTGCAACCCAAGACTCTTGGTTCTCCTTTGATAGAATGTTCCTGCCAAGACAGTAGCGTAGCGAAGGAGAACAGCTTATTCTATTAGTTTTCAGTGGCAGGATGTAGGCCTGGTCCAAATCCCCTCCAAATCAAGAGAAAAATTTACTTTCACCAGGCTCAGAGCCGCCAAGAGCTGCTGGGCTTGCTTGCAATGCCAAAACCAGGAACAGTCAGCTTAACTGAGCTTGGGTTGATCCCTGGCAAGGGGAAAGGCTGGGCCTCTGGGCACTGGACTCTCGGGGCAACGCGGCTCATTTTGTTGCAGTTTCACAGAAGCTGAGCAAAAAGCTGTGGGAGAGGGAGTATTCCTCTGCTGTACAAACTCCTCAAAAGATGGATTTTATATCTGAATGACTAATTAACATCCATCTAAACACGACTCAAAAGATGGGTGCTGCGATCAAGATCTACCCTTCTGTGGGTAATGAGTTAGTATTTGCCTGTAGAGTCTGATACTTGAGGCAAGTGTTACCCGACGCATAGGCTTGTGAGGGTTGAGTGGGTTGACCATTATTTACTCGTTTAAAACCCTATCTTCACTGGTTTTCATATAGCTGTTTGTGGAACAAGCCGCCATCCCAACAGGGTAACAGTGACAAGGTCTGAAATGCACAGCAACTCCTCTGCTGAAGTAGGGTAAGGACTGAAATCATTCCTGTTCAGAAAAACACCCTGAACCTTTAAAGAGGGGCAAGGACTGTCTGCCAGCTCGTATCAGAGTAATAACATACTTTTGACATCCTCAAGCATGTTCACCAAGCTGTGGCCTGTAGCCTTCCACCTACCACTCTGGAATGTCTGCTTTAATTCCAGCTTGCCCCTGGCAGGACTCACTGGAGCCCAACCACCAGCTGAGCCTTGTGACCCAAGCCAAGGAGGACTCCTTGTGCCATGAGCTTGTCTGGCACAGACTGGTGCTGCTCCATTGATTTCTGCAGAAGTACACTAATTTATACCAGTTGAGGCTCTGACCTTTTAATTTTGAGATCAGGTTAGTCTGCATCAGTGAATAGGTTATCTCCTTAATTTAAATCATTGCTACACTATGAAATTGCTCAATATAATTCAACGGTTGACTAAAAGTAATGAAAAATGTGTCTCGCTAATGGCTTGCACAAAGTTGAACTTTCCAACATTAATCTTGGTGAATTAAGACCTAGTGAAATGTGTCCTGTTAGGAAAGGATGATTTGTGTCACAAAGGGAGTGCTGAAGAAATTAAGATTCACTGTTCAAACGGAATGCTGAATTAATGAATTATGTTCATGTTATGGACCCTCATCTGACACGTGAGCATGCAAACTCGTGGGATGCTTTCTCCCTACTACATGGGCGAGCAGATTGCAGGGAGCAGCACACAAAGCTACAGCCCCTGCAGCTCCCACAGGATGCTCCACCCCATGCTCACAGCAGAGGGGGCGCTTGTAAACCCCATGTCTGTGAGAAAGGGTGTGCGGGGACCACGTAAGGGCAGCTGGAGCTATTCAGGATTAGTTACAGGAGGGTGTTGAAAAACTCCTAGCTGTTCATTAAACCGCAACAGCAGACAAAATGTTACCTCTTGTAATACCGACGCTGAATATTTAGCTCACTGATTAGTGGCCCACAATTAACAGGCAATAAGTCACTAAACCCCTTTGATCCTAATTTGATGTGAACTGTACAAGCCGAGCAGCTTTTCCCCATATTGCAACACTGCGGCCAGACACAGCACCAGGCAGCTGGCCCGTGCAACCCAGGGTGTCCCCATCAGCACCCCCCTTACCCTACAGCAGCTGGGTGTCGGAAAACAGAGACACAGACACATGGGCATTAGGAAATATTATCTTGGGCAAAATTATTTCCACAGGAGGCAATAATTTATAATATTGGTGGTAAACTGCAGCATATGTCCTCCCTGAGCTACACACAGTGTGCAGGCCAGGGTGGTACCAACTCTTCCTTTGTCTTTCTTCATCCCATAAAAGAGTACCCAGCCCTGGACCATGGCAACGACCTGAATATCTGTGCCAACTGCCGGAAGATCTCCTTCCCTCTCATTGCTTCCTGAGACGGTTGTACCAGACAGCCAAAACCTCGCCTATCCACACCCCCAAAATTAATAAATTTTGATTCACAAATATATTATGTGCAAATACAAGTTTCCCCTAAGAGGACGCCTGTTCTGCAGCCATTTTGCTTCTGGGTCTTTGCTGTAAATTGCAAAGCGAGATCCATACGTCTTCTTACATCAAAGCTAAGACTATATTTTTTTCTGCTATTGTAATTCATCAATACAGGATGCTTTCAAGGATTCATCACACATTCATACATATTCTATTAGACAGTCTTTGCATTCACAGCTGCTGCCACCACGCCTCAATGTGAAACAATTTCTAAACCAAAGGAAGGGTCCGTGCAACACACTGGGAGAAAAAATTGTCTTTTGAAAAGATTTCCAGCAAAATGCCTGTCTAGAGATATAAAATAATGATTTTTAAAGAACAGGATATATATCATTATATTGTAACTTCGGTGCCCTAGAAGTAATTTTTAAAGTCTGCTTCTAAGGGACAGAATTTTCCTTGAAAAGTTTAGGAGAACATGGTCCCTTGTAAAATTTATCAAGGTTCATTGGTTATAACTTAATGCTTGGCTGATACCGCTGTAACAAACATGAAAATCAAACCAAAAATAGTATGAGAAAGAAAACAGCCAGCTGTCCTTTCTATCCGACAGGGACCAGTAGCATAGCAGAGGGGTTTTTAGGAGTCACTTTTAAACAAGAGTGACTCTCCTGACTAAAGCTTTACTTCAGCAGTGAGTCATCAGGCAGGGTACCAAGGTTTCTAGATGTAAATTAACCACTTGAGTTCAGGACCCTGGAATCATTTCGTCTGATTACTCCACAGCCTATGCCTGCAGCGAGTGTTGTTGAAAGCGTGGTCTTCTAGGTACAAACTCAAAGGGAAGCTGCTATGATTTCTGACCTGTAACACTGACTGTCCTCTTTTAAACCCTCCACTACAAACCCTTTGTCCTAGAAAGCTCAGTCCTGGACTCTATAAAGGCTTGTCCTTCCCGCTGTTCAAAGGGTAGTATCACAGCATCACAGAACACCCCAAACACAATCTAAAACTTGACTGCACAGCCACTGACCTTGAACAAAGTTGTAGAAGTTCATGGTAAGACTCAGGCATGTGAATTTAAGTAGGAACTGGGCATCTCATACTTTCTTTAGAAAAGGCTTCATAGATTAATGTGAATAAGATTTTATCTGGGAGCGATAGAAGGCATAAGAACTAGAAACAAGCCTGATGTGCGGTTTATCAAACTTGGTGTTCAGTTTTCACACAGTACAGTCACAACAATTAATCACCTTTCTGTGCACCTGCAAACTGCTGTGTCCAGCGATCCACATCTCCCTCCTGAATAAGCACTTCTCACTTCTCTCTGTCCAAATGCATGAAGCTGGGAATTGCCTTCAGATGTCAGAATCCCAAGAAGGGTCTGCAGCTGCTAAGAAACCCATTCCCTGTCCCTCTCTAACAACGTTCCATTTAAATGCAAAGCAGGTTCATGGACATCACTGCTTTCCGCTGGTCACACCAAGCATTTACACGCTCACCTGGCACTGTGGACAGCTTATCTGCACATACCTCTCTGTCTCGCACTTCATTAACTGCCTCGCTCCTCAGCCTCGGGAGGTTTGAGGGATGGCTGGAATAATACCATGTACCCTCCATTACAAGATACAGGTCCAGCAGAAAAGCTTGTAAACATATGTTTGCATAAGCTTTACTCCTCTGAGCAAACCTTAGCTCATACTTTCCTTCCTGGTAAGATGCAGAGACTGTGAATTTATAAAGTTTATTATATAAGGGTGATTTTTTTCCATCACAGAAACATTTCATAGCTGTATGCCATGTCTACCTGAGATTAAATGTGCAGAAAAGGAGCATGGAGATCCTCTGAATAACTTCAAAATAACTTTACATGGGTTTGTGCTGCAGGAATCTTAAAATACATTTATTCTAGTCTACATGAAGCTTTAAATCTGTATAAAACAAGTTTAAGTCAAAACTCATCAGGAACAGTGATGCTTTATGAATGTGCAGAAGCCAGTGAACTATCAAATTAAGGAACAAAATGTTCCTTATTTGTGTCCCAGGTGTGGTTCCTTCAAATAATCCCATTACAAGTTTCAAGGAATGTCAACCTATAAAGCACAGTCAGGCTAGAAATTAATCCTTCCTAAAGATAAAGCTTATAGAGCACCCATTAAAATTATCTAAACATTTAATACAAGATTGCATGCGACACTATAGATTAAAGATCTTGATCTTCATTGTTTAGTCCCATCACTAACATGGGATGATCAATACTTTTTCTACTTAGGAAAAAACAGGAATTGATGTGTCAATTCTATTGATCTGTTGGAAAATAAGGATGAGCGTGTGTTGCTTTTTTCAAGCATGGATGATCTTTTAGATGCAAAAATTAATAAAAACTTGTGTCGGTGTAATGCTTGCAGACTGATAGGATGATTTTTTATTTTTAAATGTAAGTTTTGCTTTTCTTCTTGTTTTTACACCAGGGGTAATTGCTGGGAAAATGTCTTTGTTTTCTTCATTGGGTTAATGAATGTGCCAGAGCAGCTTGTATTACTTGCATTCAGAGTAAAACTTGCATACTGCAGAACAGATGGGTATTGTGAACAGTTATGATGGCAGAGGAGTAGGTTTTAAATAATACATGGAGAATTTTTCTGTCTCATTAAGTTTCCAATTCCTTTAAGAAACATCTTTAAAATAAATGCAAAAGATTCTAAGTGGAAGCTGTTCTTATTTTGTGTAATTAGATGCCTTTAGATGTTATGCAGAGAAATATTGGTATCAGAACAAAGGCGTCAACACAACTTTAACGCTAATTTGTAGGTTTTGTGCACACAGTTGTACAGTGAGTGTACATGGTTCCTGGTACCTCTTCAGAATTGTCACGGTCAAAACACAGAAATCTGAGGGAACAAATAAAAAGGAAGGTGCTAAAAATACCTTCCCTTCTTCCCCCCAGTTTTCTAGAATACTTACAAAGGCTTCCACCTCCCCCAAAGTAGTTTTCTCCATCTCTTGTTTCTACTCTTTCTTTTATATTCCTGATTTTTCTTCAACTTTTCGCCTCTCATTTTGTTTTCGACCGCATAGCCCATTTAGTAGTCAAACTGTCCGTTTGCCTATTTTCAGAATTCTATTAAGAGAGAAATTGGTGAACACAGAAATGTCTTATAGGTTTCACTCAGAGGCTGCACAGTGTACTAAATAATCTGCTTTTGGATGGAGAAAAAGGAAAAAGACAGTTATAAATAAAAAAATAAAATAAAAAAAAAGTGAATTATTCAAATTTTCACTTAGAATACTTAAGTTCTATTAAATGGATAGCAGGATGAGGTAGTTTGAGTCCAATAGTTTTGCTAACATTCAAAACAAATTTTAGATTTACACCAATCACAGTAATGAAGAAGAGATGCCAACTGTCAGAATTCATTTTCCTTCTGAATGAGCTGAACTAGAATGCAATTTAAACGAGATGAGCTGGAACAGTAGATCAGCATGTAAGGACTATGGCCCAATATATAAAGCAAGCATGTTTTGAATGTGAGCAATGAGAATAATTTATTAAGACACGCGCTGGGAAGGAGGGAAGACTGAAAGCTTGCAGGATACAGACGTGCCATCAGGATGGTCAGCCTGATCTGCCATTGCACGGTCCAGACACAGACAGGAGAAACTGTGAACAAAAATACCTGAAAATATCCAACCTTTTATTACAACAAATGCAAGTTCTCCCTTTTCCTGCCAACTGAGCTCCCTTTGCTGTAGATCACCACTGAAGCGATGGAGATAGTTGGATAGTTGGAGAGTGCTGTTAAGAGACAAGATTTAGCTAATAGCAGTTTAAGGTATCACTTGGGCTGAGGTATCTGCCCACAACTTAAAGACTTCTTTTCTCTTATAAATGAAAGCATGCACGTGGAATTCAGCTACTCACTTGCAGACTGGTTTAAACCCTCTTGCAGCTGGGGTGAGGCACAGACCCATCCCCTGGGAGTGGGACCCCAGCCCCATTAAAGCTCACCCGTGTCAGCCACAGTGAATGGGTTTCAACCGTCCTCTGGCCCTTTGGGTTTCAAGTCTAGTGTTAGACTATAACTGTCCCTACATCAACACAGCACAGGGCTTCTTTCAACAGCAGATCCCACGTGAAGATTTCTGGTACTGCCTGTTCCTGCCTTTGAGTAGCAATCCCCACAGCTTCAAATTTCATTCCAGAAGTGAGCTACCAGGTCTCCATTCACACTGAAGGCACACGAAACCTTTATACAGCCAGCCTAAACCTCCACATAACTCTGAACTACTAAACAATGCAAAACTAAAGATTCTCCCTAAAAACTTGTGAGATAAGAAAAAAAAGTCGTCACCTTTAGGACCATTAAGAGCTGCTCAAGACTTTCTCATTTCCATAGGAAACACTAGATATAATGTGGCTCAGAATTGAGTAATCTGCATAGAAATTTTTTTTTTTTTTTTTTTTTTTAATGCCTAGCATTAGATCCCCAGTTTAAGAGCCAGAGTTTCCTGCTTTTGAAACATTTATGAGCTGACTCGGGTAACGTTGGTTTACTCTTCAGAACTGCTGATAGTTGTGTTCTCTGTTAAAAAAAAAAAAAAAGATTAGTTTTGCTAGTCTTCATAGCTCCTTAGCATTTTTTCAGTTGTTTCTGCTTATATGTTACATATTTCTACAGAGGATCCTTCTCTCAGCACTGATGAGTTGATGTTTTCTCTAAAATTACTGGGCAACATTTCTCTCAAATAAATTCTCCAGTACATCTAGGAAAGAATTCAGCACTCAGCTACACAGTCACATTGGAGAGGCAAGATAGAGGACAAGACATAGGTGACTTGAAGTTCAGACCTTGAAACCTTTTTTTTTTTTCTTCTTCTTAGGGTCAGTGATGACAGTAAATAGGATTAGTTATAGCAGTTAGTGTAGCTGATAGAATTTGGCTGCACATGAAGGCTTGTGGCACGTGGCCATTGCTTCTGGCAACACATGGATTATAGAATTGTGCATTCGACTCTTTCCTTCTAATGTTAGTATTCTGCCAAGTCTCTCAGGGCTTATTCGTGCTTTTCAATAGCATCTGTACCTCCCACTTCCCATTAAAATATACTAAATCGAAATGCAATGAGATGTTCTCAATATTTCCTAGTTTAGTCAAGAGCTTAGTTGAGTTTGATTAAAGTTGTTAAGCAATTTTAATTTGAGGGGGGAAAAAAAATGAGGCAAGGCAGGAATAATCATAATAGAATTATATACCTCATTTAACACTTAAAAACGATCTATGAGGCACCAACAAGACTCGATGGCTGTCAGCCCCAGTGAATGCAGTAAACAGATCAAATATAGGCACAGTCAAGTGGGAACTGGCACCTGCAAAGAAGAATGTAAAGGACTAACGTGACTGTGGAAGAGAACAAGAGACATCTAACGAGGCAAGGAGTGGGCCCTCCTCTCCTTCGCGCCCTCTGGTGACTCTCCTTGCAGCACGTACTTTCTTTCCCAGGCACCATATCCCAACCTCCTTGTGCGAGCCCTGTCTCTTAGAGGCTTAAAAAGATCGAGGGAACTAAGACAGGTGAAACAGCACAGGGACAGAGTTTGACTGCCTCTGTGAAGAAAAAGAATGGAAGGGGAACCAGGGGATGAACCAGAAGAGGCTAACTCAGCTGATGGGCTAGAAGCCACTGGAGATGCTCCCAGGCCAAGAAACCTTTTAGGCAGCAGGATAAGAAAATTAGAAACTCATTAAAATACTGAAAGTTGTGAGAAGAGTGGAGACTTATCGCTCCACAGCCTAGTGGAAAGTAAGGCTGCGTTCTCTGTACAGTGTAGGTGATCAGATGGGGACGCTGGCATAACTCATGAAAGCTCCCCAGGTTTCATCAAAAGTAGCTGACCTCCATCACTTCTTTTGTTAGTTCCACCACAAGGACCCTTGACAAACACTGCATCCCATTTTATGTTATAGTTCAAACACATTTCCATACCCTCTAAATGCATAGCTATTTCATTTGCTTCACAGAACAGACTATTGAAAGGTAATTTAGAGCTTTTTTTTCCTCTGGATAAGCACTAAAGTATATTTTCTTCTCCTTCCTTAACGTCCTTCTCATTTGAGAGTGGATAATTCACCAGATAAGAATTACTGCTTTCTACAAGTACTGCCCAGCTAATAACTGGGCAGCTCTTTGTAACTCCGAGCACTTTGCTTCTGTTGTTTTCCAAATGAGTGAACTTGCTATCATTTAGTCTGTGGACAAGGACCTGCATCCAGTTTAATAGTTCTTCAGGCTGAAGGATGTTAGTTTATGATATTTTTACTTGAACTTGCCTAGAAAAAAAAGCCCACAAGTGCATTTTAAAAACCCTTAAACTCTTCTTTCGTTATAGTCAAAACCTCCATTTCACCTACTCCTTCCCAATGAAACCAGAGCAGGTAACACAGCCTTTAGAAAAAACTCTTCTTGACACAGGTCTTTTTCCCAAATGTGCTCAGTGATTTTTTTTATTTTTTTTTTTCTCCACACAAAGGACTGAAAGCCATCTAAGAAGTACTGCCATTTCTCTCCCTCCCCACCACCTTCCCCAAGAGTAATTTTAGTGGAGCTTTGATTGTGTCAGATGAAATTAACTGGAAACATTTAATGTGTTTAACATGTAAAGGCTTAGGGCTCTATTCACTCAGAGTTAGAGACCTTCTGTGCTTCATAAACTCATGGAGGACACTGGAGCCTGAATTTCAGCTCTGCAGCCAGATGACATTAAACAGCTCCCTGACTCCTGCCATCGCTGCTGCTTTTCACTTCATTATTAATAGCTGAAGAACTTGAACTGGTGGCAGCAAGGATAAAATCAGAACTCCTGTGGAAGAGATGCTGTTAATTGTAGTATTGTGTCCATCATTAAGCATTACATTAAATTAAGCCATATTTCCCTTAGCATCTGTTGAAAATCCTGGTTTAACCAAGTGAAAAGGAATATTAGGCGTTAAACAGAAGGATGTATGTGGTTCCTGCCAACAAATAGCTGAGAGGGAAGGGCTCTGAATGGAAATGGAGGTTTCAGGAGGCCTCTATTCAAGAGGGAAGATCTCTTCAGCTTTCTTAAAACTAGAAAGATCTCCAATAATTTCCAGGTATTTGAAATCTCCAATTTCCAAGTATTGAAATTGAATATTTTCTGCCTTCTCATACTTGCCGCAGTATCCTGGAGAGAGAGGTTTATTTCTAAGTTAATAGGTGGTTATATCAAGTTAGAAAGAAAATATTTTTCTTAATGTGTATTTCTTATTGGTCATTTATCAAACATAATTAACCCTTATAAGGAATAAATATGAGAGGTTCTGAGAAACCTGAGGGATGTCTTAGTCAACTGTGCTTGAGCAGTATGAGAGGTCTCAGAGATCAAGGGAATTGTTACCAGTGTACCAGGACCAAAGGAGAACGGTTCGAACAAGCTACAGTACCATCTGCAACTATCTGTCAGGTATTTTCCTGAACAAACAAAGCCATTCGAGAAATAAAAGTTCCACAGTATTCTTATTTTGTGGGTCATTGTTAAGCAGTTCATGGAGAAGAGTTGAAGTACATGGGTGGTTTTTGTGTAATTAATGCCATTATGAACATTTGCTCTCTTCTGATGAGAACCTTGTCCACTCCCTACATTAGGACATTCTCCTGCCCATCTGTGGTCACTGGATTACTCTCATGTTTTATTAAATTTTTCTCTTGAACGGAACATAGGTGAAATAACAGTGTGTCAAGGCAGTTTTTGCTCAGGGAATGTTCATTTGAAATCTGTGGGAAATCAGAATAGCACACAGGCTATTGAGGGCATATAGGATTTTAACGTTATTAACCTCAAAAGGATTTAGTTCTTGCACCTGCTTTTCTACCCGTATTCAGTGTTACTTTATTGATATGTAAGTCAGTCTATTGACAGTGGGGTTTTTTTTCCTAAATGACAAAGAGGCTTTGAAAGGTCGATCTATACAAATACCAGCCTTTATCCTTTCTACTCTCTATTATTTGCCATTTCTAAGTGTATTTGTTTGTGTTATATATTATGCTGTCTGTGAGAAGCCTCATAACACTTTGATTATTTACCAACTTATCTTTAGCACACAACTGATACACCAATCTCAGAACAGTTGAGTTTTTATAAGGTTATGCTTCAATGAGACGATTGCACTCTATTCCTTAGTTATGACTTACAAAGCTTGTCAGTAGTTCTTCAAAGCCATGCTGCAGTCATGACTTCAACAGCATATTTTCTACAGCAATGACATCAATGGAGTAGTTACCATAGAGCAATGGCTTCACCGTTACTGTGCATTAATGCAGATTATTGGTTTTCTGAGCAGTTTTTTTCCCCCTCAATTTCTTGATAAGAGTTTTACAAGACATTCTTAGGATTATTGAATACTTGAAGTAGTAAACTAACATCCTCCCTTCTACCAGAAGGCTTTTTGTTTTCATAGTTCCTTTTTAGATCCCATTTTATCCCAGAATGCCACAAGAGTTGGGTTTCAATTGCCATGCTCTGGAGTCAAGCAGCAAGTGGGGAAAAGGTTGAAATAAATCAGACTTTTCCTGCTCATAAAGGGTCAAGCCACTTACAGAAAATGTGCAGATACATTTATCTCTGAAATTGTCAAAGAGAGAAGGTAAGAATCCAGTTTTTCTGAAGCATAGGACCAGTTGAGATGCAGTCACAGATGGTGTAAGCATTCTCAGTCAGGTCAAGGTGAAACGAAACAAGTCCTTAAATTACCACCACAAGTTATGTAAATGTCTCAGAAGTGAGGCCTGATACCTACTTGATTTAAAGCTTCAGCTTTCCAGAAAATTAAGTGCACTGAGGACTCAACACATGTAGTGTACTCAGTGAGACTTTAAACAACACATTTCATTGCAGTTTGGTCCTTCCGAAGCAGTCTGGAAGTATCGCATACACTCTGGTTTTCATTCAGCTCAAACAGCTGTAAAATACTTTGTCTGTATTTTATAATTGCAGGTGAATAATCTTGAATGGTTAAATCAATCAGCAGCCAGGTGTGAAGCCAGGGAAAATGGAACCAGTTCTGCTGTCTTTGAGAATTTATTTTTCTGTATTTTTTCTGTAAAATAATCAGTTAGAAAGTATCAGGAAGGATCTCTCTCATGTAAATACAAGGTCATACCCAATCAGTAAGAGCCTGGCAATTCCAGTGGGTCATGAGGTCATATTGCTGTTATTTATTTCATAACAGTGTAAAGAGGAAAAGTTCCTTTGCTGTGTCTGTCATATCTGCAAGATCAACCACACTGTGCAACCACAGATGCTACTATGGTGTGGTAACAGGGAATCAAACAGCCTATATAGTTCATCACTGACGTGTGTTAGAAGCAACTTAGAGAAACATGTTCGAACTATCACATTTCTGAAGTTCTGTGTAATGCAGCTGAACAACCAGGTTATATACAACTATGGCTGGATCTATCTGCAGTGATAGACCGTAAATTCTGTCCCTCAGCCAATCCTCAGGCTAAAGTTCTTCTGTCACGAGGAGACTTTCAAAACATCTCTAAATATTTCCAAGTACATAAATTCACAGCTGTACAATGTGATCCCCAGGTCATACTTAGAAAAAACACTGTTCAGCCTCTTGTGATAAATGAATTACAAGGTTTTTTAGATACTAAAAACCCAGCATGTGTTCCGACTCAGGTTAAGCAAAAAATAAAGCAGCTATTTGTGAAAATAGCATCAGTTTGACTTCAAAAATCATGCATTACTAAAAAACAGTTATAGTCTTTTCCTCAAGCAGCCAGAGAGAAACAGGAAATTGTTTTTTTCTTTAAGCCTGAAAGGCACAAATCTTGATTTTACCTAACTAATCTGCCAGAAGAAAGAATAATCTCATTTCCTTCCATGTGTAGTTTTATATTATGAGTTTGTAACAGACAGGAAGACATGAAACAGAAGTGATAGTGAGATCCAGAAGATGCAATGTTAACTAGAGAATTACATTCCCCCCGATGATGTCCAGCACTTTAGAAGTTGTGTACCATGGACGCTCTGAAGCATTATTATTTGTGCATTCTGCTTTTACATTAGCCTCCTATTCCCAAAACTGCTGTAGCAATTTTTCACAAACACACAAAAAAAATCAAATATTAAAAGGTTGAACTCCTAACTCTACAGAAATAATTGTCAACATTGCTTCTCTCTTGACACGAATATATATATATATATATATATATATATATATATATATATATATTTTT
>NW_020799118.1:3008822-3049594 GCF_003259725.1 Athene cunicularia | reverse complement strand
ATATATATATTTTTACTGGATAGAAATAAGACAGGAGGAGTTTAACCCAAGAAACTATTAGCAAGCACAATGTAGATCATTGTCTGGAAAGACAAACTGCCTAAACTACTGTGTAAAAAAAAGGTAAACCACTCCCCTTATAGACCTCAAACCTCAACCTAACAGCCCATTAAAAGCAGGTGAGACTATCGGGATGGCTAAAGTCAACAATTTGATGGTTTGCTGAGGAAACAAGGGTGAGTGTCATGAGGAGGAAACCTTTTAATCAGTAAGTGTAGGGAGTTGCTGATTCCATCAGGTCATAGGGCATGGAAAGATGAAGCAGTCTCCATCAGAGGCAACAGTTGGCCTTTCTGTGAAGCTACATGACGCAAACCAAGGTAAAGTTTGGAGCATTATGAATTGTGATCTATCAAAGGTGAAAGCATGCCCAGAACAAGGGGCTGCTGTTTAAGTACGATGGAAATAGATTTCAGGAAGCCAAGGCAGTGCTGGTGTAGGACTGGGCAGCACTGCCTCCACCAAGGTGCCCGCGTTACAGCACTTTGTCATAGGGGGAACAGAGCTGCCAACTGAACCTCAGAGTACAGCTTCTCTCAGCATGGCTCTAAGCTACAGCACTCTCACTCCAGCATGACATCAGGACATTTCCACCACCATTTCCATCCCAGTAAACCAGTACTCTGTCACAGGACTGGCCGTAGCAAAAGCCAACGCCATGCCAAAAGCTATTGCTCTGGGACAAGACTTATGGTACAGGAAGAAGCAGAGTTCTCCAAAGCCTCCTAGGGCGGCCTGAGGAGGGAAAAAAATTGAAGTTCACAGCTATCCCTGAGGCAGCAAGGAGACTCCAGACACAAGAATCAGATGAGATGACAGTGCTGGAGAAGAAGATCAAAGAAGCTTGTGTTCAGAAAAAGAATTTGTATTTACAGGCTTCAACTACGGGAAGTAGAAAAGCATGTATAGTCCTGACTTTCAACCTAGTCATTCTCCCTTTTATCAGAAGTCCCTGCTTTAAAATGTAACAGAGGCAACAATTCCTGGAGTTAAATACTTTGGGACTAGAGATGAAATATGAGAAGCAAGAGTAAAATAGTTCATCCCACAAGAGATTTCACTCATCTCTTTGCAGAGATAAGCACACTGGGAGCTGACGAGATAAATTTGCCCTTGATATTTTCCTGGGTAACCAGTGAGGAAAATTAAACCCAGTGCCTTTCCTATTTATTTTGCTTAAGGAAAAATCCTGTTTCTCGATTATATGTAGCACTTCTGATTAACTATTAGGGATAAGAGGGAAAAAAAAAAAAGTTTTGAGGCCTTAAAGTGACTACATATAGAGAGCTGTACAAGATTTCCAGGTATAAGCAGAAATTAAGGGTAACAGAGACTATAATTTGGTCATATGCTTAGAGAACACTCCTCTACTTAAGCTATGTGATGCCAAGACTTCTAGAAACTCTTATAGGATCAGACCTTTTTCTTGACCTATTTAAGGGTGTATGCCTGTTAAAATTATTAATTTAATAGAAGCTTTATTCTTTTTTGTATTAAATATTATCATCATTAGATATCATTTCACGTATATGCAGCTGCATAACGTTGTTTCAATTTCTTTCCATAATAATTCTTGAAAATATCTTTCCTCAGTGAAAGAAGTTAAAATAACCTGCCCTAACACGTTATTCAGGATTATCTCCCAAAACCTTGTCAATGAAGTTCAACAACTGTTAACAGAATATCCTAAACATATTATATGAATTTTCTTTTTATACTCCCTGTCTTTTTCCAAAGAGGCTGAATTCCAGGCCATTCTGCAGACATAATATATTATATTGTCTTCCAACTTCGACTTGTATTTATAATTAATAGAAGGCTACAGAAATTTGCAGAACCAGGATCCCTGTTCACATGATGTTCAGTGAATCAACTGACTATACAATGAAATGAGTTTAAATTGGTTTTCTTAAAAAAAAAAAAAAAAAATTTCTAAATGAGTGTTTCAGCGGCATGAAGCTCTGCTTTTCTGTTTATTTTTTATCCAATGTCAGACCTTCCCCAGCTGAGAGTCTTATCCTAAACTACAGGAGGTAGTTTACAAGAACTTTAGTACGTCTGTCTTTTACTGGGCGCTAATCTCGGTTGGCCATTCACCAAGTGTTATTTTAAGTGGAGAAGATTTCTGTGAGTTTAGATAATAGCTTCCAACTTTCTCCTTAATCAAGTTTCAGTCCTGCTAACGGACAAACCAGAACTGCCCCTGCCATGATGCCATTTACAGAGTCAACATTTCACTACTACATTTTACTAGATTGAGTAAAACCAAGCTAGAGTCAGATGAGCCCACCTGCTTCCTTAGCGTCAGAAACCTAATAGTTATTAATGAAAAAACATACCCGATTTCCCCTATGGTGGACACAAAACCCTTTCTATTACATACTGCTTTGCATTTCCAGGCTTTAGACAGGCTACCAAACATGACAGCTCGGGACGCAGTGATGCTTCACCCAACCCTGGCTATCATAAGGTATTTCAATCACCAGTTATCAACTAAGGACACAACCAGGATAACAAGTCTGGGATCAGGTGGGGTATAGCAATCCCCACGTGCTGCTTCTGTAGAAGAATCTTTCCTCAAACAGCTTTTTCTGCTGCCTTGTCAGGCACACAAATCTGAAGCATACAACATAACTTTTTGGGTTGTTGGCTTTGCTACTTTTTTTGGTTGGTTGTTTTTTTAAGATTTCTAAAATTAAGTGGTACACTTATTGTAAAAAAAAAAAAAAAATCTAAAGTGAATTTGCTGACTTTAAGCTTAACTCCTTTTCCCTCTCAGTTTAAAGTGACCTTTGATGCAAACTAAAATGTGCAGGTGTCAAAGTGTATCAATATCCTATACCAGAGATGTGCACAACGGAAGTTTTTTGGCACTTTCTCCTTCCTATTTATTAAAGGTTGTGTCAGAATAAATTTATGTAAGCAAGGATCAGATTTTATTAGTGGAACATCATTTGATTTTAATGATTATGAGTAGTTTATGAAAATAACTGACTAACCAAGCTAAGATTTGAGATGAGCTGGTTTTCCTCACTCCTATTACTACCAAAGATCTAGTAGCACACAGAACATCCTCTTTTTAAAAAAATCACATCAGAAATCCCTGTTGGAATTCAGACACAGATCTGTCAGTCAAACAGGGGTAAATGCTAAAGGACCATTAGGTTTCCCATCCCTAATCATTATGGCCTACAGAGGTAATTATCTTCTTGGTCTGAGTCTCTCTGAGGCATTTGAGAAACACTGATAGGAGAGATTTTTCTTATGTTTTCAATTGAGAAGCTTAAAAGAAAGGTTTCCAAACAGCTAAGGCATGGATATCACCAAAATGTACCAGAAGCACATTAAAGATTTGCATGACCTTAGCCAGGAAACGTACCACATACCCCTGAGACTAGATAACATGGTAAAGCCAGGTACCTCTAAGAGTATATTTGCTAGGCAACCGGTTATCAGCATTCCTGAATTGTATTGAGTCTAGGCTTAAATCCAAAGCAGCCAAGTTCTTATAAGGATGTAATTGCTCAGTTTTCCCCAGAGCAGCCCTGCTCATATTGGAAACTAACAACAAGGATTTAGAAAAAAAGTACATTTACATTTTTTTTCTATTAAAAAAAAAAAAAATAAATGTTACTAACACAAGGTTGGTGTCTGCATATAAATTTGCAAATCCCTTGTGTACACAAATATCACTTGAGAGCTTTTCAGAGTCGTATGCAGCATGTGCCTATCAATTCCTGTTAATTTGAGGTGGCTGGTGGTCAGCTGAATAGCCACTTTCCTCTTCTCTCACAAACCTCTGCAAAGATACAGAAGGAAAATAGTCTCAACTATAGTCTCAAGATGAAAGGCTCGTCAACTCAAATCTCTGCTTTTTGAGGATTCAGAACAGAAGCTGAATCTCACACGAGCACAAACCAAAGGGCCTCTTCCCTATTCCACATTTTTACAGTTCATTTGTGTATGAAGTAGCATCCAAACAGCCTGAAACAATTCCGTCACTGCTTTAATTACGGGATTCTAGAAATACACCACTGAAAATGTCATCTTTAACTGTTTTCATGCTTTTTCACAGTATATAGCCTATGACACCCTGCTTCTTTCCATATATGTATGCAGATACACACAAATACCCCCTCCTAAACCAGGCCATTGCTACAGCAGTTCAATGCACCGATTTATTTTAATAGGCAAATGAGATCCAACAGACAATTGAGAGCCATGCTATTATGCTACCTGAAAAGAGAATTTTTAGCAAAAGTTAGAAGCAAATGCTGGACAGGCATGAATTAGTACTACCCTGAGTTCAACTGAGTAGTATCAGTTTAAACAGCTACAAGATCTGTCCCATAAAACAATGGTAAATTCACTCACTGAAGTTACCTATGTACACACAAGCATTTATTTCAGACTTTAAGATATTTGTCTCTCAAGATTGGGTCCATTTGGTGTATTAGTCACAAGTTTCCCTAGCCACGCTTCAAGCACAGCATGATAGAGCATGAATCGCTATGCTGAATAACCTAGAAGTATATTTCAAGTGTAACTTTTCCCATATTCCTTTTTACTGACCTTTCTTTGATGGATCATAATATGATTATTTTAAAAGCACTTCAAATATTAGCTGCACTTCAAAGAATTTTTTTTTTCATTTAACTTAGTCGTAATTTATCACATCAATTTTCATGTGTCATGATTCAGCGTGTTTATTAACATGCTGATGTTGAAATATTCCTTCCTTATGAATTTACCTAAGTACTACCTGTTGCATTCACCTCTTTAACCAGGAATATTTATTTCCTATGACAGCAGCCTCTTCAACTCTAATACTTTCTGTGTTTCTTATAGCTGTGTTCTTCACTTTTATTACTAAATCCCATGGACACCAGTGATTGTTTTATTATGCCCTATATTTGAAATAACAAGTGCAGAACTCGACAGCATTGGCAGGAGCACGGATTATAAACCTTGCTAAAACAAATGTTATCCTGCAACCTCTGGTTCTGACGGTGCCATGTTGTTACAAGGAGTTCATGGCCAGGAGTCAGGAGATACAGGTTCCCTTGCCAGTTTTGCCTCTGAAGTGTTGATCCGTTTCTGAGAACCTCCTTGATTTTCCTCTATTAGGAAGCAGTGCTAAGTTATTTAAGTATTAGAGCCAGAAAAGACATGCCTCTACATTGTGGTACAAGGCATACACCCTGCTCGGTTTACCTGCAGCTCATTAGAATAGAATATGTACCTTCTTGAATATCAAAATGCTAATAGATTAATTGGTACCAACTATGATTTTTGGAACACCTGTGAGGGAAAACTCAAAGCAGAAGTTGGTGTGTCCGGCTGAGAGCCACTGTCTCCTCCCCACTTAAGACTTTTCTGTCTACTCTACATCCCCCAAAGCAGCACCATGATCCAGAAGAAAGAAGACCACATGCTCAGGAGAGGGGAAGGCATGAATTTTACTGTCCTTCAGCAGCCAGGAACTACTTGACTGCAAAACTCCTTTCTTGTGGTATATACTGTGGGCTGAGGAAATTAAAGCTCCTTTTTTTTTTTTTTTTTTTTTTTTTCTTGGAAGGGAAATCTACTCACATGTAAGTAATTATGCCAGGTCATACCCAAAGCAGAAGAACATTCGGTTCTTCCCTTTCAACTACTCTCCTCCCCACCCAAAACATACTGCTTGCACATCCTCTCATTGTGTTAAGGTATCATTGTTTTTATTCTGTCTGATCTGAAGCAAAAGAAAAGATGCAATGCTGGGCACACAAATATATCCCGTGGGCAGTAACAAAGATTCAGTTTGATAAAAGCATCAAAGAATACTTTCTCCTTAAAACTTCTACTTTTTTCCTCATCTGAGCAAACACAGTTCACTCATCCTGCTGACACCGACAAGTATTCTTTTTATTGAATGAAGTTATGCTCTCTGCCAGCCTACACTCTTGTTGGTAGACTATTAATACAGCATTTCACCAAAAAATGAGAGGATGAAAAGCAGTTTTTTCTACATGCCTGAAGTAGTTCTGCTTAATAGAGATGATAACTTTATAAAAGGTGAGAATTATAAGTTAAGCATGGAAAAAATCCTTAAACTGAGAAATCAGCAACTAGCTTCAGAAACCAAAACTTAAAGTAGTTGCAAATAAAAGTAAAAGTTCGTGTTATGCAAGTGAAACCTTCCTAGCAAACAGCTGAGTACATCTCCATAACATACATCAAACAACCTACAAACACAAACATCAAAGCAAACTTTATTTTTTTTAAATAATCCAAATTCCTTATGCATTGGCTGTAAACACTGACAACCCTTGCTTAAAGCCGCGTTTACTCTGTTACTTTTGTGGCATCATTTCAAATATTTTGCAGATTTGGAAGGTAAACTAGTCTGAGCTGTGCATTGTACATCAGCTACAACTGCTCTTCCAAGTAAAGTAACTACAGTTCATTTTCAAAATTAAACTTTGTGAAGAGAGAAATAGAAAGAGTTGAAGTTTTCGTATCCTAAACTCATGGTTTAGTTTTATTATCCAATCTCCTGTAACACTCAGTTTTCAGTAGTACCTGTGCGTCTCTGTTTGGTAGTTTTACTGTTTTTCTTGGGTTTTTTAAGACTTGTACTAATTTGTGAATGGCTTCCCCCTCCCCATTTTTATTCTCATAATTCTCTCATCAGCCCACAAAAGTATCTGTTTTTCTGAAAGTTCCGCTGCTCTTTATTTGTAAAATAAAAGATGTAAAGACAAGACTTAAGGCACTATTTCATAGCCACTGTACTGAGCAGAAACATTAATACACTGTGCTCTTTGATACTTAAAATTACATAATTCATGTGGTTGGCTTATTTCATTTTCAGTTAAAACTGCTTCATAGAACAATTGATCTAAGCTTCTTTAAAAAAAAACCAAACAATAAAAACCAAAAATTAAAAAAAAAAAAACCAACCCACACACAAAAACCCAAAGCAAACAACCCTTTTCTGCTTGGAAATGCAGTTGTTTATTTCCATTAATGTACTGAAAACACCTATTCATACTGACCTGCCCGCATGTCAGCATTTCTTAGTGAGTGGAGTAGATGATCCCTTTAAGTCACAACCATTTTATTACTAAAACACAAACCCCTGTTCCCAGCATGCTATCTAGATCCTGTAATTCCTGCGACTCCACACAATTACATCGTGCAGCTACTGATAATGAGCAACTCCACTAGATTTTCAGGTAGGTTGCTTCTATTACTCTGTTGCCTTCAATCATAGACTCCCTCAATGAGGAAACCTTTAAGTGGAAGAGGAAATAGAGGCGGAATGATGAGAGAACGGGAAGAATTATTATACGGAGTTACATTAAGAATTCAAAAAGAACGCTTTATTTTGCTGTGATATTAGTCCCCCAGCTCCTGGAGAGAGACTGGTCTGACTTGACTACTTCATAGTGTGATTAGGTAGGATTAGGTTTTTCAATGAGAATAAAACCCAGTGCACCAGGTGAAATACGTTCTCTCTGTGTGGACTCAAAGGCCACTGTACTCCCCCCCCCGTTTGCAGAGATCTTTCTGCTCATATCAGCCAAGGGCCAGACCACAATTATGAGCACAGGATTTTAACTCTTTGCTCCTCCCTTATTCTGGGATCCATTTAGGTCCCAAATGAGCTTATGAGAACAGCCTGAAGCATGACAGTCCTCTTATTGCGGCTCAGCGTAGGATCACAGGACTGTTTACTTCGGGTCAGAGCAAATGTTTCTCTAGGACAGGAGATGAAGAGAGCAAACACTGCAGGGCTGCACCAGATTGCGTCTCCAGCGTTCATACTTGGCCGTCCGGGGTCAAACCAAACCATATCATTGGGACAACTCCCAGATATCCCCTGTAGGGCGGTTTCTTGCAGGAACATCGTGCTGAACACGTCTCTGTCCAGCAGCTCCGTTCAAACTGCACTTCACTAGCCACCTGGCATAGATATTGTGTGCGAGGATACATCTTTGCAGAAACCTCCACACCAGGGACACGATTAGCACCAGGTACCAGCCACTCAAAACACAGCCTCCAAAGCTCAACGGGATGAACATGGCCAGTTTTAGACAGACTATTTTTTCCCCTCTGATGAGCAGCTACCATCTAGACAGTGTATATAAAGATTTAGCCCTAACTACCAGGTAAAGACTAGATATAACGAATTAAGAAACAATCCCTCTATAAAGTATTCTATATGTTCCACCTTTGGTTTTGCAGCAATTAAGGTTAATTTTAGGATAAGACTATTAAAAATTGTTGAGTTCCTGCTTATCTATGAGGAAAAACCCTGACCAAGTTGCATTTGTTCTTTTAGCGTGAAAAGAAAACATTCATGACAGGGGTTTCTCTTTTTTCACTTCTAAAGATTTTCATTTTCCCCTTTTTCCAAGATACTGAATTAATTGGTTTTCACACTGTTGCCCGCCTGTTCAGTATAACAAGCATGTGGATTTACCCCTTATCTCAGCCATTCATAGACAGGTTTTATTTAGGAAAAAAGGTGGTTAGTGCTGCAGTTACCATGATACCCTATTCATTACATGAAGGAGGAAACTGCCCTTGGTAGTTTGGTACAATTTGGAATTACTGCCACCAAAGGAGTGAAGGAGAGATTAACGACCCAGAAGTCAACCAAATGCACATATATCTCATCATGTGTGTTCATGTTATTTAATATTAAATCTTCATCTTTTTATCTAAACCATATACTCCTTGATTAAGACTTAGCTTTAGCCCTCAGCTGAATTAATTATATTTCAATCCTAATAAAGCCAGGTATTTTCAGTGTGGAAGTCACTTCAGACCGAGTTTATCCCTGGGCTTTTCAGTTCCTCTTTGTTCCAGATGGACTGGAAGTATTATGTGTCTATTATTATGCTCCTGTCCCCTGTGATGTGGGGTTAGTCTTTAGCCTAGGTACAAATGCAGAAACACAAACATTCCTGTTTCACATTTCCTCTTCCGCTTTGTCTCTTAGGATGAAGGATGCTCACAACCAATGACCTCCTGGGCACTTTGTTTCAAAGTCCACACTAACCACAAGTTTTAGCCCTGTATTCAGATCCCTCCGCATGGGTGATGGGAAGTTTAGGTTCTGTTTTCTCTTCATATCTCTGCCTCCTTTTATCATTTGCATCATCTCTGTGAAAGGCCAAGGAAGGGCTTTGAAAAGGGAGAGGAGACTTAAACCTGCTTCTGAAGCCGAGCTCACACAGTGCTGGCAGCACTGCATTCCCACCTCTTTCTCAAGTCAGAGGGTTTGAAGAATTCTCAGCCTGAACTCAGATAAGTATCTATGAGACACCGTGAAATTCTAATTCAAAAAAACCTGAAATGTGTGGTTCGTCAGAAAACCACAGGGTTAATTGTTCTAGATGTTAATGTACTTAGAATCAGGGAGACTAATAATGTTCTTGCAGACAGTCTAGGTGACAAAGCAGGGATCGGGGGGTCTGAATTCTCCATTATGCTTTTTTTCTTTTAGAAAGGTAACAATCTTCTACCGTCACTGGCCAGCAGCCCCATCAGTCTATGACCATATCACTTTCCACTCCATTAAATAATTCTCATGTTACATGAAATGCAAAATAAGGCATCTTAAATTTTAAATAAAAATCAATCAATTACACATGTAAAATACCAGTGTTTTGAGCAAACAATTGGTCAGGTTTTTTGCAGAACAAGCCGCAACCCAGTCCTGTGTCACCACTTACTTCAGTCCGCTCCAAGTTTTGAACAAAACCTTAAAATTCCTAAAGGCAGAATATCCCAGTGATCTTAAATGTACTTCATTCTATTGAAAACAGTTTTCTCCAAAGCAAAAAATTTTGTAGGAATAGAAATATTTTCTCAGCATAATTACTGAAAATGTGAGCTTTCTGCACCAGCGCAGAATCTAAGCTACTTTATATTAAATACAGACATACATTTTATTCAATTCACAACAACACCACGACTCAAAAGAAAAGATGCAGTGATAGTCTGGATTCCCTCTTGTCCGATCCATTTTATTCTGGTGAGATACCATTAGTTTCCAAGTGGTATTACAGTATAGAAGTGATATACACTAGAATTGCTGTAGTAACGGTAACAATCAGGCCCAATAAACCTGACATTTCAGTTTTTAAAGTATCACAGGTAATAAGCTAAGGCCAGAACGATTAGTTTCAACTAAGTTTACCTAAACATACAGTTCTTTGAATTTCAGCAGTAGATGAAATGTGCTAAAGCTTTGTTCATCTCCTGCTCAATGAATTGCATGTCCCTAGTTAGTACTTGTTAAGGTAACAGATGCTGGAATAAGTTGTCCTCTGAATAAGAAAGATAGAAGTGAATATTCCAATTTTACCCATGTTTGATAGATGCAAAATGTCACATCAGTGTGTGGCCTGAGCAGTCAGCCTGAAGGGATAATTCTAAAATTATTACTTTCCTTCTGTTTCTGCTGAAAGTTAGAGCTATAATAAAAACAGTGTTACTGTAGTACAATGAGTTGTATTTTAGGTCTCTATTCTTAGATATGCTTTCCAGAGCAGCTCTGTTTATGGCCTCTCCTGTGTAACATAACTCAATATCCCTGTTATGTAGATAACTCAGATTTATGCCTCTATCCTATGAGACATTTCACAAATGCAGGCTTAGTGTTGTCAGGCAGTTTGATGGATGTTAAATCCTGAAATTTACTCAAAGACATCCTGATAATGGCATGGCAATGCTGGTTCCAAATATAAATGCATCACTGTTGTAGTAATCCATTCACTTCTTCCCCACCCTCATCGCCTTCTGTGATAGCAGTCATATTGCTAGAGAAGGGTAATATATTAGACATCACGTTAACATTACCCAGCGCACATGCATCACCACGGTGAGACAGTCAGATAATTGAATCCCACCCAAAGGGAAGCTGCATTTTTACCTTAGGCCCCATGCATGCTCTGATCATTGAATGTAGTAAAAATGAAGCCAGGGAAAAATTAGTAAGGAATTAAGAATAGAGTCTTTTTGCTTCATTCTGATTTTAAAAGGACTTAAACAGCACTAGAAAGTGATTACTCCATGGCAGCCACTTAATATTAATTAGCTTGACACAAAATTTTGTATGAGAACAGCCAGTAACACCACTACCAGATCCCCAAACAAGAAATAATCATTCTGGTAACCCTGCAGTCCTGGAACTCTTGAACCAACTGCCAGATGAAATGAAATTATTTTAAAGGCATCCTGGATGCATATGTAAATAGTTAACTTGAGAGCATTTCATCTTTATTCGGACTGCAAGAAGCCTCTGCACAGCAGACAAGGAAAGAAGAAAGAGAAGCTGGTGGCATGAAGGCAGGCAAAGGGGCGATGTACAGTAATATAGCAGGAGACAAAAGTGTAGTGTCATGTTGAAAGTCTTTAATGAGTGGGAGCAGTGGGCAATACTGAGGAAGAGGTGTGCTGCCAGAAGGAAAAAGATTCATTTAATTGATCTTCCGCTTTTCCAAGAGACCTTGTTCGGCCTTGAATTTACTGATCCAAATCTTCTGTAGTAAGAGACAAACTACTAGTCTGGCCTTCTAGTCTGTATAGACACAGCTTAAATACATGGTCTTTAAAAGATTTTCAGACACTATTTCAAAAACCAACACACCACAATTGTATGAGCAAGCGTAGTCAGTTATTAAGTAAAATATTAATGACCAGCTGAATATGCGGTAGCCACTAGCATGAGAAGACTGAATATTTTACCTTTTGATGGAGCACACGGTTTCTGGGCAAAGAGCTGCTTTGGGCTGAACTGACCAACTTTTTATTATTATTTGTTATTTATTTGTTTGGAGCACTCATTTACCTTACAAAACTTTCCAACTATTTCAGTGTGGCTCAAATCTAGAAGTTAGACTCTGCTGCTTTCCATCCAGATGCTTCAGAAAAACATCATGCAGTGCTGTGAGACTGAGGACTAGCAAGTACAGGTGGATGTGTGGTTCTGGGGATAAACCATGAAAACAACTGGGCAATTCCTTAGTTGTTCTAGCATAAATCAGTTGTCTGAACCTAAGTAAAATGGACAGAAACCTTACTATAACCACCTATAATGCCATGATGGATAGTGTTACTGCCACCTGGAGACCACGGTGGTCACTCTATGCCAGAGGTCCGTTCCCTTTGTAATAAAATATTAGACTTGCAAAGAGAAACTCAACTAATGAGCAGTTTTCTTGAACCTTAAAGGGAAGTTATTATTTCCTATTATTCCCTGCTCTCCTTTAGGTCTGATGAATTAGGTATCCATTTATCCATTGTTGGCTTAGCAGAAGCATCAATAGGTGGTGAAATATGGCGAGAGACAGTATTAGTCATACCAAGCAAGTCACACCTCTGCAGGGCTCCTTTTGGAAAGCTGTTCAAAAGAAGTACTGAAAGAATAAGTGTGACATAACTTCAAAATAGCACAAGTAGCTCTAAGAAGCATTGAAAAAGTAGGGTACAAGGTGCAGTGTCTTAACAAATTCAGACCACATAGAAATCCATGATAAAAGATCAATGCCCTGCACTTGATAAATGACACAACAGAGCCATTTGAGTAACAGAATGGAGACATATTCCTGGGTGAAAGGAACGGGCTAAGTTTATGACTAACACCACAAGATTTTATATAATTCTATAGGGGTCCTCCCCAGTCGAGTTATGTGAATACAGAACATTTCCCTGTCCCTTAGGCCAACAAGTTAAACAGCATTAAATTTATTCAGTAATATTTCCCAGTCCCTGCCCTTGCCTATCCTAAATCAGAAGAGGGGAGAAGTAAAAGCAGCATTATGGAACGCTTTAAAAACATGATCCTAGCTCAGGGTGATCCGTCTCACTTCAGCCTTGTGGGGTATTTTGTCACGTACAGTACATTTACACTATGACCAGAAATTTGTTATAATCTCATTTAATTGGTTAGTGCATCATCACCTGACCTTCTCACCCGGTCCAGTCATCCTTTAACGTCATTTCTAGAGAGTCAAAGATTGCTTTAGGTTCATGCCACTCCTCTCCCCCAGGTAGTCAACCCTACTTAGCAACAGTCACTGATAGTACCTGTTGGTGCAAGCTAAGCGCTGGAGAAAGAACCAACCCATCGATCCTTGTTAGATAAAGATGATCCTTTGGGTTATCTGTATGGTGAGCAGGTCTTGTACAGCACACTGCCTTGTTCCTCTATAACACAAGTCATTTAACTTGCTTTCAGAAAAATAGGATCTTAGACTGGCTCAGGGGGGGAAAAAAAAAAAAAAAAAAAAAAAAAAATCAATTAGACCCAGCAGAGAGTCCTGGCACTGACCCACCTTTCAGCTAGAATAGCAGCAGTGCCCCCTCCTGCTCCCCTCTGCCTAATTTGGTGACAGGTATGTGGCAGGGACACCCCTCTGCTGGGAGGCAGATACTGCACCAGCTGCACTCAATTCCCGTTTTCTCCGCAACCAGGAGAGCTAGCACTGCAAAATTCTGACTTCACAGAACATTAGGGCCCTAAAACTGAGCAGAAAAAGTCCTGAATAGTAGTAGACCTGCTTCTCCCTCAAAAAAAGTAATAAAAACCAATTATCCAAGACACAAAGAAGTTTCTTTTAGAATAGCCACATTTTTAAGCCTTATCCCATGACTTGAACAAGTGGAATATAACAGCTTTAACCTCATCTGCCATCTGAAGATACTCATTGATTTTTGTTCATCTTGACAGTAAATTTCTCTCCCAGGTATTATAACTCGATGTCCAGTAAGACACTTCACATCACTGCAGCCTGTCAAATCAACCATCAGATAGCTAATTCAGAAAAGGAATCTGTCCGTATATATACATGCAAGGTGTTAAAAACAAGTTTATTAAAGGTCCTGGACTTTCCAGTAAACCTAAACTCCATTTGACATCACCCAAAATATCACCATACAATGGATC
The DNA here is from genome assembly GCF_003259725.1 of Athene cunicularia. NCBI lineage: Eukaryota > Metazoa > Chordata > Aves > Strigiformes > Strigidae > Athene > Athene cunicularia. Next base: position 3,035,589 of record NW_020799118.1, on the reverse strand, counting down.
TTTGTTGTGCAAGCAGTGGTTCCACAGGAAACTTTCCACTATTTATTAGTATTGCTTTAGAGTGAGAGGAACGCAGATAAATTATTAATCATCAAGAAAGGACGAGGGGCAATTTTGGCAATACATTAATGCTGTCATCTGGGATGAAATTAATACAGAATTTACAAGAGAACTGATAATACTTTGTACTTCATTTTGCTGCTACATTATACCAATACACTGTTTGCATGAAAAGGCACCTATAATTCACGGCCCTGCATCCTCCTGTGCATGCCATATTTTGTATACAATATCAGTGTCTGGTTTACAGTAAAACAGTCCTGCATTAGTCACTGAAATAGGAAGTAAACCCAGAAAAAGTAAAACCTATTTTTTTGATCCAGGGAAAGGAGATTTATCTCCCTGCCAACATCCAAAAATAGTGGTTTACTGTCATATAGCATTCTGGCCATGGCTTTGCTGCATGACATGGCACTGAATTTGGTCTAGGGAAATAAGTGATTAACAGCATTAAAAGGAGCCTGCCAGACATTTATCATTTGGATCACACCAACAGAAGAGCAAAGTTGCTTCTTATTTTTTTGGGAACCATAACCGGGACTTGGAATTTTTGGGTTTCATTAATTTTGTGTCACAGCATTCCTGCATACAGATCAGCAGAGGGAAGGCCTTTAAGTCTTACAGGCTCTACCCCATGCATGAATAAGAAAAGTAATTCCCAACTTCACAGCAGTATTGAGAGGATAAATAATTCAAAGTGGGACTGTGTCCCAGTGCTAGAGCTCTTGCAACAGTACTAGAACGTGAAGAGGCAACAGGGTGTAAGGTTAGTTATGGAACGAGCCACAATCAAAAGTAAGTTTGCAGGTTAATCCCCCTTACACTTGGCATTCCCCCTTCCCAGCCAATCTCCTCAGTCCTGAACACGCCAGCTGGTCGAGCATGGCGCGGATAACTGCAGGTGGTGTTTGAGAGCAGCAAGTACCGCTCTGAAAACAAGATGGGATTTAGCAAAAGAGGAACGCAAGATACTGTACTGAAACAGGACTTTATTGCTAGCCTGTTCGCTTTACTAGAAAGTTTGCAGATGTGATATTTAATGTCAGTTTTAACAGGATTTTTATTTTTTTGTTAAATGATGAAAGATATCTTTAGGGAAACAAAACAGGATAATCAATGCTGGAGAGGGACTTGTGGAGAAACAAGAACTTGAACCTGTATACTGACATTTCATGAATTCACACAAGGAAGCATGCATTGCCTTTCATTCTTGCTGTATAGCCTCTAGCACAAAGTCAACCTGCACCTTAATAATGTAGCAAGTTAGCCAGAAAACGTTAGTATTTTTGCAGAAAGCAGGAGGAGGAGAAGGAATACTAGAGAGACAAGCCATAGTAAATAAAACCACGTTATTACTGACAGTGCATTGGACAAGGTAACAGTTTTTAAGTTACACAGAAGTACAAGAGACATCCATGTGGTACTAATAGGGAAGAGACTTAACTGTGTTAGCTCTTGAAAGACCTTCAGAGGCCTCTTTTCTCCTACTACACTTGCTAATGAAACTACATTAACTGATGGTCTCCACACAGGTTTTCTCCCTAGCCAGTATTGGAACTCTTAACCTTGCAAGCATTTCCCAGTCTTAACCACAGATCCTGTTCTGCAGTCAGTTGCATCTGTAACTCTTCATGGCAAAGTAAAGCAGAGCAGAAGTCAGCGGAAAAGTAGAGACAGCTATGCAATCAATAAAAGTTTTTAATTTGTATATCATCATTGTAAGCAGTCATGCGTTACAACATGTCACATCCAAAACAAATATTATTTCTTGCCACTATCTAACAAAACCCAGTATGACTGTGATAATACATATCATTCTCTTTTATTCCACTGGGTCCTGAATGCAGAAGAGACACAAAACTATTTTACTTGAGAGAAGCAATGAAAAGATTTATTAAAAAAAAAAAAAAAGAAAATGAAAAGGAAGTTTTACTAGATAGAACATCACAGCTTTTATAGCTGTGACAATGAACCTGATGATTGTTCTACAGTAAAGCCGGTAGTATACGCTCACTGAAGAGCGGTACATATTTTCAGTTCAAAGCACTGTGCTCTTCCAAGAGGTAGCTTTTGTAAGAAGGAAAGGTTGTTCTTCCTTATTTCAAATGCTGAAGTACGTATTTCTTTAAATCAGCACTCAAAGGTCTTTGGCACATCTTTCAAATTGTTACCTCCTGACAGATTATCAAAAAAAGATATAAATTCTCCTTACAAGGATGAATGGTAAATGCCAGCTCCATTTAAAAAAACACCTTTGCTATTTTATCTGTTCCTCAGCAGAGGAAGATACCTCCAAAACAGATCACCTTCCTCCTACACACAGGGAAGCCATTCCAGTACAACTAAACGGTGAATTTGACCCAGATTACGTAAGACTGTGGGAGAAGGACTCCAAGAATGCAAGTTGAATCATTTCACCACCAACTCAGACCACAATGATTAAGGGGAAACATATGCATTAGCATGCTTTACTCTAGATTAAAGCTTAATATCTTAATAAACTTTGAAAACCAACGTGGTCTCACCTCAAGAGACAACCTATAAAGTTACCGCTGTTTCTGTAGCAAAATCATTTCATAACAGCATACATTTTCATCCAGAGATTTCAAGTCCAGAACTTGACTGAAACTGAAGACATGTGTATTATCAAACCATGCTTTTCCTCGTTGCTTCTGAGGAATTCCCCAGGATATTCAGTTCCAAACACTAAACAAAGCTTCACACAGATAAGGAGCTAGAAAATAAAAGTCAAAGATACTGCTGAAAGTGACCTCTCTAGCAAAAATATGAAAGTGACCATGCAGCTACCCCACGTTTTACAGCTTCTGCCTTTCCCATGCACAATAAATCCTAAGGCATGTCTTATATAATATCTTCCAAGTACTAGGGTTGAAGTTATATTTCATAAATGTCACCATGTTTACACACTCTCACATACTCAAGCAAGTATTTCCTACTCAAACTAACATCACTGAAGAGCCAACTCTGCACATTTAGCATAAAATAGTATTAAAACTTGAATAGAATTAAGAAGGAATTAGGAAGGTAATCAAAGCCAGACTTACTCCTCTCAAGAATAACAAAATTAAGTACTCCGTGAAGCCAGAACAGCATTTTGTTAACTCACCTTAGAGGGTGATATCACTCTCCAGAATTGAGTCCATCAGAATTACCTTTCCAGAACAGAAACATCAATACAATAGCTTCTCTTTTTACAATCTCTTTCAAAGTATCAAACATAGAGAAGGCTGCTAAACACTTTTATTTTGCCTTCCTACCCTGACTGGCCTTTGTCTCTCTGGAACCTCCCAGCAACTGGAGAACTAATTCATATTAGTTTCACCTGATGCTTGTTGGGCCTGAGTTCCCTTTCTAAGCAAATTGGGGGCTTTTAGACTCAGTGCCCTCCAACAAAGGCCTTTTCTTAAAATTCCTGTTCCCTTGATTTTAATTAGTTACTGTATATTAGAACTGTATTTCTCGAAATTTCTTCATTTGAACCTTCCTTTCACCCCTCCACCCCATCATTTCAAGCTGTTCTTCCCTTACCCTTAAAAAACAAAAGTGATAAGAACATATATATCCTATGCAACAGAAAATATGGTATTTTCCACAGCCTTCCCCAGGTGAAAAACACAGGTCAAGAATTCTCAGGTACTTTCCTATAATCACCATGTTTCCTAAAACGATATGTCTCACTTGGCCTGCTTACATCCTACAATATCTATTCCCCAAACAGTAACTTTTTTTTTTTTTTTTTTAATTGAACTCTTGGAATCCTTTCAATTATTAGCAATGAAACTACTGAACCAACAGAATTATTAACAGTTGATCTGGAGAATGAACCTGGGATCAGAGGTGATCACTCTGTGCAGGCTGGGTCGGTGCTTCTGGCTGGCGAAATCCACCTTATATGCTGAAGCTAAGAAACCTGTGGATTCCTAAAGAGTGCTTGGTGACTGCTGGCAGTTGGACTCTTTGCTATTTAGCATGTTCGGTTCCCAAAATTACTGCTCACTTCTGTTAGTAGCAGCATATTTATTACTGGTTTCAGATCAACAGAATCTTTTAAATATATTATTGTTTTTCATTTCAGTTATCAAAATATGCCTTAGTACTAAATGAAAAAACCTACAGAGAATTAATGACATACCCATGCCTGTGGCTAAAACCAAACTCACTTTTATAAAATGGAACCATGAATGGAAAATAAAGCACAAAATACGCGAGTGGCTTAAGGTATTGAATAGAAATAACAGAAAACAATTGCCCGTAGGGATTTTTCCCTTGTGAACCTGAGTCACAATATATATATTACCAGAAGACAAAGCAATCTTTAGCAGAATGAATGAAAGACAAGATCACACCCTCCACATGTTGAGAGCGACAGACATCAGTGGGAGGCAGCAGGGTCTGTGCTGCAGGAATATCAAAAAAGACAAAGTTAGCAAGTTCACGCTCATTCACGCAGCAATGGAAATTAAAACGGATATCACAATATGAACAAAGACATCAAATTGTTGCTAATAGATTTTCTATCAGAGTGAGAAGATGAATTTATATTTCTAAATTACACTAAGCCTTTTGCTAGTACTTTGCTAGCTCTCCATGTTTTACTTGAATACACAAAACTCAGTAAGAAGGTTAAATAAGGTTTCTTCAAAAGTTATTTAAAAAATTAGAAGCACCAAAAAGAAGCAAATAAAAAACAACCCCTAAACAGATGGAAGTCAAACACTTCCCTTTAGGGGTGAGTGCTATTCCTGACAGTCCAAACCAAAGATTTTCCATGGTTTGTTTCAAGATAAGGGAAAAACGTGTATATTTGGGATGGCAATATCAGAATGTTCTCAGCATTATTTTGGGAGACATTTATAGACCGTGATAGGTTTCCAGAAAGACAAAGTATTTTAGTAACTTGTCTTTATATCTGTCATAAAGAATCTTTCACAAGTGCTGTAGAAACTCCTGGCCAAGAAAGAGTGTTAAGTCTCCGTTTTATAATTTTCATTTGTTTGAAAGCTAAGATTTAATACATACAGTTTGGAAAGTAATTTACATCAAACAGTGACCAAATCATACAACAATGAATATGGATAGAAAAACCCATTACAATCACATCTTATTATGGTGAAAATTGTGATACCTTATATGCAGGCTAATTATTTAATACTGTAGAGCTGTTACATTAACTATTACTAATTACTATTAGAAATTACTACCAGAAGTTCATGGGGTTTTATAAAAGCAAGATATATCTGTCGTGTAATTGGAAAGTAAGAATATATTCTCAGTTTTGCCACTGATCTTAATGTGTATCTGTGTTTCAGATGATATTTCAGATTAATGTTTCATCTGTGAAGACAAACGATCACATTAAACATCCCACTATGAACAGTTTAACGTTTGGCTTCCTCCAGGAGGTCCATCTTTAACTGAAGAAAAACACAGTCGATGTTTTAATTTAGGAAAACATTCAAGTTCATGCTTAATTCTTTCCCAATCACAAAAATTCTCAGCTTCTGATTAACTTTGATTTAAATGGGACGGGTTTGTACATTTAAAGACAGCAGCATGCCTAAGACTGTCCTGACAGGTTTCTTTTCTCTAATCACTCCATGTTGCATCACATCATGTTTCACCCAGGATCCAGGATACACCAAGGATCATGCGCAAATGTCTAATTTTTCTCAGCTTTGAGCAGAGGAGAAGGCAGGCACAGGGCTCGGTTCTCTGAGCAATGCAGTATCTCCAGTTGTACACTAAATCCCTGTTCCTTCACAAGCCAGCGTGAAGGCAAACACCTCTTGCAAGCAGACCTAAGCTCCAAATTAGGGACCACATACCAACATTCAAAGGTCAGAGTTAAAGATGTGCTTTCCTCATACAGTGCCTAAGGAGAGTTAGGTGGCTTGGGACAGACTAGGAAAGCCTCTATGATGACTGCAGAGATGCTGGTAGGAAGCATTAATCACACCAGCAGTCAGCAAAGCAGCAGAGATCCTCCTGCTTGCTCAAATCATGTACCTGGGAGCACACGCCTGGATGGGCACCGACGAAGAATCACTGAAAAATCCAAATCAGGAATGTTTTCCTAAAAACAGCAGAGGAATGCAGGACTACGGTTGCTAAGGCACTTGGCCAAAAAGTCAGAGGGGGTTTCAGGGGTTTCAAAGCCTGAGAGAATTGAAACCTTCTCCTGTAGAAATTTAGAGACCGGGAAACTAAGAGCCTGCAGAAAGGTGTAAGTAGCCCTAGAATTTCCTCTGCAGGGAACAGAATGCTGAGCTTGATTTCTGCTCCTTTAAGTACTGCTTTGGTTTGCACATCTAGCATGAGTTCATATAAAAGGAGTAAATAATCTTGAGGTGTAAAACCTGAAGCACACTGTGTACTGTTAAAAATATATTAAAGTAAATTGCCAATGTAACCTTGCACTCTTTAGGACGGCATGACATATAGTTAGTAGCTGTACTATGTCCTCCTCCCTGGTAAAATGTGCTGCTGACTTTCTAATCAATGAGAAACCGAACCCATCCACCAGACTGATAATGAGTAATGGGCTTAAAAGCTTAAACGCTGTGCTGCAGAATAGGGAGAAATATTGTAATGTTATTTTCCTGGCATAGCTCTTCCTAAAGACGTTTCCACTCTTACAGTAGATGCAGAGGTTGAGGGGTTTAAATGACACACATTGTTATCGGTCTTCTTGAGCATCTCTACCTAGGTTGTGGTCAGAAATAGAAAGAGGCAGAGCCAGACGACCTAAAACAAATCTAGTGAGATTTACGGTTTTTGCTGTGCTGAATCGGACTGGGGCCACGTTAGTACAGCATCTTGTCTCTGGAAGTCGATGTTTTAAATTCTTCTGAAGAAGATCCAAGGAACTTTACAGTGATGCAGTTTCAAATAATCTGCTTTAGAAAAATTTCATCCTATCTACAAGACAGTAATAGTTGTTTTATTCTGGGAAGAGTCATCCTGTATTCACTGATTATTACAAGTCTTATTGACATCAAAGGGCTCTGAATCAAGCTTACTGAAAAGATGTAACAAAAGATAAGGTTTACAGGTGAAGAAATTCTGCAAAAGCACTGAAATGTTGGAATTATTGGTTAGCTAGGAAAATCCAGTTATGATTAATTTCCTAGAGTTTGATGACTCCCTATCTTCTGTCTGCTCTCCCCAGAAAACATTTTGCTCTTCTCTCAGCAAGTAGTGGGATTTCACAAACAGAGAGCTTTTCACAAAATGAACCTACTCAAGGCTATTTGGTGTACATTCATTTTGCATTGATGGTAATGTTTAAATAAATACACTCCTCAGTGTGTTTCGCAAGACCCTGAAGTGCTGCACAGAGTGGATAGATGGCTTCCAGTCATCTTCAACTAGAGAAAGCAGATTAACATGGCAGTGCAGCCAGGAGAGGAACATGCAGAGAATTTACAGGAATTACACTACTGATTTGATGAAGATACTAACAATAGATATTAAAGAGAGCTAGAGAAAAAAGTTGTAACAGCTAGAGACTTACAACTGGTCTCTTATCATCTTCAAGCCTATGCTACCACAAGTGTCCAAGCCTGCATCGAGGGACACACATTTACTCAAGCAAATGTGAGGAAGAAAACAGCACTCTCATACCAGAGCTAATTGTGAAATGCACAGATTCATCTGAGGTCAAAAAAAACCTCTCAAAGTTTACTCAGAAATAGCAAAAACACCTCAGTGATTCCCCTTTAGTTCATTTGGAGGATTGAAGGAAATAGGTGGTAATTAATGAAGTATCTCTACATCTCAAAGGATGGTAGTCCTACAAAGCATTATTTATTTAATAAAAGGAATAAAATATTTATTTTCTCATCCTGGCAAAGCAAATAGATTGAGTATTTTCTGTCGCATTTGTATTGAGGTGAGCCAAGGAGATTGGAGATTCAGGCCTATTAATAATAGATAAATATGAGATTTTCTTGTATAGTTTGGAGAGGTGCACAAGGCTTAACAAATACAGAGCAACACATTCCCTCCTCGTATTGCATAAGAGAGCCAAGATGCAGATGTGACATTTGCAACAGGCTGGGAAAAAGATTCTCTGTGGCTACAGGAAGGAGGGCTGTCGGGATTGACCGAAAGCCACTAAGCCCATGAAATGAATGCTTCATCCTGACTTAAGGCTCACAAAAGAGGAGCAATAGGTAGAATGGGATGAAAGCAATAACAATGAAATCCCCAGTGCTGGTGAGAAAGACTGTGTGCACCTCTGATTAGTTTTAATGAAAGGGAAGTTATTCAAGAAGGATTAAATTTAGAATACTAGGCTCTGAACAGGGTTTTTCCGCTATTGTTTTAGGATGATAGAAGAATAAAAATTAAAAGATAATAAAGACCGCAGTTGTCAAAAAGAGATGCTAACATTCGGGTCAGGATTTCAGAAGGACAAAAGTGACAGAAGTGCAGATTTAAGGGGTCTGAAAGATGGACCAGAGATTTAACATTTGGAGGAAAATGAAGAGAGACCTAAAACCAAACACTAAGTCAGTAGCCAGTAGGAGACCAAAGACTGGCATTGTAATCAGAAATAAGGAAGCGAAAGCATGAAGGAAAATGCTTGAAAAACTGAATTTGATGATGGGGTAGCACTTTAAGGTGGCTGAAAAGGAGGTACCAGAGGTGACAGGTAGACAGAAAAAGCAGCGAAACAGACACCAAGGCATGAAGTGGAGGGAGCAAATCCTTAAGAGACAGATACACCAAGAGCTTTTATTAACTAAAAGAGTTGTTTTGCTTTACCACATTACAGTTAGTAGTTAGGCAGTACACAGATGGTAACCAGCGGATAGTGTCGTGTTTACTGCAGCATACATCCGCGTTACTGTTCCTCATTCAGTCACAGCACCCACAGCTTCTCTTTAGAAATCCCCAGAGACAACGTTAACGTGTTTTATGGGGAATATTCCTCCTTTCATAGCTGGAGTTGCAGGAGCAACAGGTCTGTGTTTCTTACAATACCACATTTAAGGTAGTGATTCAGTTTCACATGCGTCATTCAGCAACCAGCAATTTACAGCGACACTTGATACCTTTTGGCTGCACTTCCCAATTAATATGAGAAACTAGAGAGCACGGCTGTTGAAACAGCAGTGCTGATGGTGTAAACAAGCCAGTTAAAAATGTGTCAGGCTTTGTTCAGCTAGGAATCACATCCTTGTTATGAGCTGAAGCATCACACCTGCTTCTTTTAGGTTAACTGACAAATTGCTGCGATGTAAATCTGCACTTTAAATAGAATACAATGCCTCTCCTGAGGCTAAATGGAATGAATGAGAAAGTGAAATTGAAATAAAAAAAAAAAGAAAAACCAAACACACCAGATTTGTCATATTTCACATGGCAACATATCCTTACACCAGGGAATGTAACTCTGTCCTTGAGTCAGGATTACTCAGAAACACCATATATATAACAGTATCTCAACAAAGACAAAGAAGAAATGGTGTTTCCCTAAACTCTCTTAGGAAGTAGAAAAGCTGAAATAGAGAAAATTGTCAGTGCCATCTCTGATTCCCTGGAGAAAAGAGTTAAATGGCCTCTGACAGACATTATGAATGTTGGAGCTTCATTCCGATCCTGCTTCTAGTAACATGACAGCAAAATGGCCCTCTGTAATTAAACTCATAGTCACATTCTTTGTGGATGTGTAGCAATGCGGGACGTTTTCAGCAGTGTTGTTCTTCTGAAACCCCAAATCATCCCACCAAGGACCTATACAAGGCCGTCCTGGCATTCCTGCCTCATCTGAAGCCACAAATTAGTTTGGCAGATGAACAAGCAATGAAAATAATGGCTCGGCTGTGATAATAGCGCCTCTTCCATGGGGGTGTGAACCTGACAGTCGAGAGATTTTTCTCATCTGATTCTGAAAGGTATCGGCTGCTAGTCGCCAGCAGGGAAAGAATACTGGGCTAAATCTTAGAATCATAGAATAGATTAGGTTGGAAGGGATCTTTAAAAGTTATATAATCCAACCCCCCTGCAATGAAATGAGCAGGGACATCTTCAACTAGATCAGGTTGTTGAGAGCCTCATCCAGCCTGACCTTGAATGTTTCCAGCGATGGGGCATCTACCACCCCTGGGCAAGCTGTGCCAGTGTTTCACCCCCTTCATTATGAAAAATTTCTTCCTTATATTTAGTCTAAATGTACCTTTGTCTGACTGTCTGTGACAATGCCCATGTCCTCAAAGAGTCTTTGTGTCCTGAGTGCTTACCTGAGCAGGGGTATGATTCAGACCTAAATCCACTCTTTCCCTCCTTTGTTATTCAACAGTGTGCTCTGTTTCTTCTTACAGATTCTGTGCACACTATGAAACAATTTAAGACACAGTCAACCAAACAGCATTTGTTGGGGTTTAATATTCTACACTTTGCTAAAGTGCATTATGCTGAACATGAGAGAGTGGCTGAAAGCATCTATTTAAAGCCTTTGAAAGAGAGTATGGACAAAGGGAACGGCATGCAAACTGCGTTGTCAAAATACTTCCTGCTCCTTTTCATGGCCAAACCCCAGGAAGATTAACATTTTCTATCCAGACTTTGAGTTATGCAATAGTGTGAAAAAGCTGTTGCCTTTATAGCTGCTCAAGGATTTCTGGTTTGAACTCAGACACCTTGAACATGACTTGTTGCCTTAGGAAGACCGGGCTTTTCCTATCAACTTTTGCTGCCTCAGATGCATCCGTATTTTAACATACTCGCCCAGCTGTATTGTTCAACAGTTGAGCCCGAGCCTGAACATGGTATTTCTTACGACAAGAAGCCAACCTGCAAGGTCAATCAATGACAACATGAAGGTAGACAGCTGAGCCTCTGAAGAGAATAAAACCAGGATTTTAAAAAATGTTTGAAATTGCAAGACTTAAATTCTAAAATCCTATATTTTCTCCATTGTCACTTATTTTAAAACTGATAGATCTAAGAAGAGAGGCAGAGGGCAAAACTGTACATATATCATCTAATCATTCATCTCCACTAAATATTATAGATCCTTACTTATCAGAAAGATTACTTAAGAATTAAATGAGGAGTCAAGACACAACCAAAAAAGTTGCAAGTATGACTAAATTATATATACTGTTTTACTTTAAGATTAAAGTAGGACAAATAATTAATCCATCAAAAACAAAAGAGAAAGGAACTTCAGGTTCTGTAACTCAGTGAGTTTCAAAAATAGAACTTGTGCTCAAATCCATATGGTTCCATGGACAAATGCAATTAACTGCCTCTTATAAACAAGTTAATTGACATGAGAGAATATAGTTCAGAATACCTTATAAGTGAACATTTCACAGAAAACACACAGACTTGGGGTTGTGCTATGATCAGTAGTAATCAATACAGTCCCATTGAAATGGATAAAACTATTCTGCTCTGTTGGTGAATCAGCTGAGAGTCTGGCTCAGTTCTCCTTAAAATAAGAAAAGCATGTCCTCTCACCTAACAAAATAAATTAGCTATTCAGGCTCTTTAAAAAATTCTCATTAGCACAAAGGGAAAAATACTTTCTTAGAAAAGGCAATCCAAAATCTCAGAGTGACTCTAAAAATCCCAATTATATCAGTGATAGCTCAGTCATTACACAGAAACCTCTCAGGAAAGAAGCATTCAAAATGATAACTGTTACGTTGCCAGTAAAATTACAAATGCTATTAACTCTTGATTTTTGCCATCAGACTCATAAATTAGGATGGCACAAGACCTTGTGATCAACCAGTCAGACCTTTTTGTGAAAAAAAGGTCATGGGATTGCTGTTAATTCATTCGTCCTTGAACTACAGGGCTACAGTTGAAAAATATACACTTCCGAAGATGTTTTAATCTGCTTACTGTATATTTTATCTTGTGCCTGCCTACTTTTTAAACCCAAGAGACATATGCATTCAGTCAAGCTCCCATCTGATGTCACCTTTCCTGTTGTATCAGCCAAATTTTTAATGTTACCAAAAGAAAAAAAAAAAATTCTTTCAACAAGCTCAATTTTTCACAGACGTATAATCATTGTTATTAGTTATAAAACTCAATAAATCAATCTCCTCAAAGTTCAAGTTTTTTAAGTTCCTTTTCTTGTTAAAAAAAAAAAATCACGTTTAATATGATACATTTATTTTTAATTTCTTGCCCCTTAAAAATGTTGGCTTTCTCCAAAATGTGATTTGTCCAAAAGTTACACCCACACAACAGGTGGGTGGAAAGGCTAAAATTTTCTGTTTACAAACTGTCTTTGAACAGACGATACACATTTCAAAATGTGTTTGGCATTGGTTGAATGCAATTTCTACACATTACAAAATGAGAACAACTTGTCAAGATTTTATGGAATTGCTTTCAAATAAATTATTTGCCAATTTTCTTTCTCCTTGTAAGGCCCAATCCAAAATATAGTGAAGTCATTAGAAAGGTACTGACTCCCCTGAGCCTTGTATCAGGCCGTATTTATTCAGCTTGTTTAGCCAGCTAAATAATTCACAAATAAATTCAGTGAATTATTTATTTGTTAAATTTTATGGTTTTACACCTAAATTATTTGAGAAAGTATACTGCCCATTATTCATTCAGCTCTAAATCACGCTCACTTGTAAACAAAACAGAAGACTGAAGAAGCATTGGACAAAAATTACGTTTTTTTGTTCTCTGGATAGATATCATCTCACGCTTGGTAAAATAAGATATGGGAGAACAATGTTTCTTGGATTTGCTGCCATGAAATACATCCCGCTGAGGACTTTCTTGCCATTTTGTAATTGTGCTGAGTAACAGAGCAGGCAGTTTGTGGGAACAGCTGCTTAGATGTAATTTCAGAGGCTCAGGCACTACCTCTTTGGAAAGGTAGTCAGAGACAGCTCCCTACCTCAGGCAGAAGGGCTCGCCTTGCCTTCACAAGGATGGCCCAGAGACCTGTGACATAAACATGTACAGGACCCTCTCCAAGCTCTCAGCACCTTTCTTGTCTTCATCTGTGAAAGGATTTTCCCAATGTCCTACTGCAACAGGCTGAAAAGGGAATGAGCACGTTGCGAGCTACTGTGCACTCCCAAGCTTTTGCAAAGAACCCGTTTCCCACACGTTAAACCCTCTGTCTGGTACTCTGCTATTTATACCTGCAATGGTCCACTGCACAGGACCAAGGGCTTTTAACTGTTGCTGTGAAGAGACTCTATTCTGTGTGAAGCCTCACAGAAGCAAACTGACATTTGAGATAATTTCTTACAGATATGGCAATTCTCCCTCCTGTATACCCTGCCAAAATATTTGCAACCAAGTGCATTTGACTGAAAGCTTGGCATAGAGCTTCCATCAATTATTTTCAATTCACTGAATAGGTAGATTAGTCAGGGAAAAAGCACAATATATATGGGCAAATCAGTGAGCCAATCATTGGCAGATGCCTTGCCTCAGAATTAAAGTACTTTGACCTTTTACAGCAGATGGTTTAAGGAAAATGCAAGTTTAATAAGAGTGCTTCACTCGTTAAGATATCACCATCAGTACACCACATGTGAAAGGCTATAGCACAAATGGGGACACTCTCGGCACACTGAAATGACAAAGTTTTATTAAAAGAGTATTCAACCACTGCAAATAAAGGCAAAGGAAACGTGTGCTTTCATGTTGGAGTGCACGGGTAAAACGAACATCAGGGTGTTCCTCCAACCAGACAGTGAGGTAGCAGGACTGCGAGGAAAGTCCTGGGAGAGACACCTCACTCTTTATCTTTATCAAGCCTTTGCCTGCCTCAAGGACAGACATTTTCTGAGGGAACCTGGCTGGTAAGATCATTTCACCAGACCTTTGGGTCTGACAACGTTACAAGTGGGCCAATACTACCTAACACCAACGTTCATTCAAGAGAAAATCCTTTCCACTGCTCAAACACGTTGTGTTTTCCAACAGGTAATGAAACGCCTTCTCTCATACTAGATTTGCTCCACTCACAGCCAAAGCGCACGTGACAAAACCTCTGCTGTTACTAGTTAGCATTCCCACATTCGCAGATTGATCTGTTTGCTCTGAGTACCGTTCACCTCGTGCCATAGCAATATTTTACTCAGTGCTGTAGCAGACCACTGTTGTTACAGCCATCGTATAAGCTGCGACTTACGAAAGCAAGATTGTAGAGAGGAGTCATATTTTATATCAAAGCAGTTAAAACAGCTAGGAAAATCAAAAACCTGATAATGGGACTGTACGGTCAAATGCTTTTCCACTTTTTCCAATTTCCATTCCTCTAATGAAAATTATTCTCTCTGCCTTCAAATCTCACTTCTCTTATGCTTACTCTTTTATGGCTTTCCCATAAATCAATTCTCCCACTCTCTGGATGAATCAAGCTCTTTGTCTCTGAGTGCCTGAAAGCCTGTCATGGCCATCTAGTGACAATGTAGAAATGACAAGTACAAATGCAGTCCAGGACATTGCATAGACTGTTGCACATTCATCTCAAAATCATTCTAAATTGAACGTTGCATCCTCCTGGATTTCTTTAGTCTTCCTGGAACCTGACAGAAAAATTGCTTTTAAAAAATATTAAGCAGCTTCTTAAGAAACAGTAATCAGCTTGTTTAATCACATCACTGGCAATATAAGCACACTGCCTTTTAAATGATGGAAGCTCACCTTTAACTGTCTACATTCAACAATAACGGAACCGTATTATAACAAAATATTTTACAAAGCAAGGGTCATAGTAACTAAAGGCTGGTTTAGTTTATGTAAAAATAGCTTGGAACAACAAAATAAACCATAAGATATTTCTCTGCGGACGGGCTCTCAAAGGTATTTCACTCTATACTAGCTATCATGTTTTTACAAACTTGGCCATTGTATTCAATGTTTCAGGAGAATTTCAGATCACGTGAGGTAGAAACTGAAGTGCAGCTTATATTAATACTTTGGCAATTCTGAAAGCCAAATAATCATTCCTCAATTTCTTTTCTTTTTATTGGCATTTCTTTTGAAATATTTACTTACTCTATTTGATATGTTTTTCTACACTAATATAAGAGGGTTATATTCTCCATGGCATAAAGGGTCTTTTATAACACTTCCGTGATGTCAAGTAGACTCAATGGACGTAAACACCCTTTTGAAAGAGGTCTCCCTATCTGCTTTAAATCTCTGTAGAGCAAGACACCAGCCCCATTCTAACTGCAGTACAATGGAAAATTTGGATGTGATTGAAATCATCTGACTATGGGTGCCAGAACAGTTTTGTTATATAATGCGTGCGAGCACAGCTGCTTTCTTATCACAAGACCAAGACGAATACATCACATATTCAAGGGCAAAGTTACCTTCCCTTCTGCCTCCTAATAAATCCCCCTTGATGAGTTACTTTCCATGGGCCCTTCACAATACAAAAGGAAACTGTCCAGAGTACAAGACATAAGGAATTGGTACCAAATCATCTCCACTTTCATCCCTCACCCCCGTCACTTTCTGAATGCCATTTTCCAAAGGCAGCAGGAAGGAGATCCACTCCTCTCCTTGAGGCACCTTTATGTGGAATAACATAAACAATTTCTACAGGAGCTAATGGGGTACAGCCAGTTGAATGCCTGATTTGGAAAATCTTGGGATGACATTTGCCACGTAGGCATGTACAGTGTGTCTGTAGAAAAGCTTTCACTCACAAACAGGAAGAAAGCCATTTCTAACCTATTCTTGACCTGGCAGCATCATATTATTTATATTATTATTACTGCGTGAGCTCTGCAATTTAGTCAAGATCACTATGATGATAACAAAACCTACATGGTATCTATAATATTCTCACCACTCCCTGATGTGTGAACAGAGCTCAAACAAATTGGAACTGTTAGTGCTGTGTTAACGGTTGGACTAGATGATCTCTAAGGTCCTTTCCAACCTAGGTGATTCTGTGATTCTGTGAAATTTAAATTTGACTATTCCTGTGTACACAGGACATACACTGTTTGACCACCATCTACCTTCTAAGAGAGGGTGCAATGTAAACGATCTAACCAGCAGAACCCACATTTTAAGCAAGGTTTTCCTAACTTTCAACATCTGATCAGGGTAATCCAGTTGGGCTTCACAGGTTTCCATTTAGAAACTTCAACATTTCGCTGAATAGAAATGTATGTGAAAGGGGAGGAATATTCCACTAATTTATCATTTTATTGTTTGATATAGACAATAAAGTACAATAAATGCCACTCTAAAATAAGTTTTCCGATAATTCTCACAAACTTTTCTGCTTTCTGTATGTAGTATTCACCACTTCACATGATAAACATCTTCAACACAAGATCTTGAATGCTTTGGGGTAGAGCACAAAAGATATTTCTGTCAAAAGCTGGGAGAGTAAATGGCAATGCAGCTCCTTCAGCCTCCAGGATGCTGAACAAACTGAAAAAAAGGGAAGAAAATTGGCTATCTATAGCATGAATCAGATGTTAGTGCTGAAGTAAAACTGATGCTGGACAACACATGGTGTCAGTGAGGAGAGAAAAAGAAAGGCTTATTTCAAAGACAACCTCTACTGCCAGAAATCCAGAGGCTTCCTTCAGAGATGGGGGAATCTGTGAGAGCAAAGGTGGGTCAGTGAGGTATGAAAGAAAAAGGGTTTGGCAGGAGCTTCTTTTCTATTCTCACACAAGGCTATGAACTCTTAGAATTATTATTTTTTTTTCCTTTTAAGGTGACTTTCTGTTAAAATTACACACAAAATTCTCCCCCTGTGACCCTAGCATAATCATATTTACATACATCAGAGGAGATCAAGCTGCTTTGCCCCTTCAGGTGCAATAATATCCATATAACCAAACCAGTTTTCTCAATCTGTCACCAACAAAAGGATTATTTACAGTTCAAGTCTTTGATTTTAACTTGTTTAGAACAATTTCATTTCTATGTTCCATATAGGCAAGAATAGAAGATATATTAGGTACAGGAAACTGTAAAAAAAATCTCCAGAATGGGTTTTGCCATACTGAAAGTTGCCCTCTGGTCTGGCTTCTGGAAAGCTCTAATAATGTAACCTGACTCAACTATCCTGACCTGTGGCTACTGTCACGTACTTTCCTGAATCCTCTACAAGGTGTTGAATGAACTCAGCCTAATTTATTTTTGTTACATGTAGAGAATACAACTCAGTAGCATGGACTGAATGGCCCAGAATAACTCTGTGCAGAAATGACTCAGTATCCAGGGAAAACTTTCCAGCTTGCAAAGACATGACATTTTCCTGGAAAGCAACTGTTAAACTCTGACTAATGCATTCCCCTCTTTTTTTCTTTTTTTTTTTTTTAAGTCTATCCATACAGGTATTGAAGCTCTGAATGTTCCTGGGCACTGAAAACAATGTGGAGAGTGTAAGAAATATCTGAGCGTGAACTCAGTCTGGACAATATTCTTCATGCGATATTTTGGGGAAATGTAGCAATCCAAGGGCCTTGAGCCAGACATTTCCTTTGTGCCCAGGCAGTCCAGATTTCCAGGGCACCTATTAGGTGTCCTGGAAAAACTGAAACTTGGCCACTAAACGAGTTGCTTCTGCAAGTACAGTTCTTATGCAGGTTGGATGGGCCACGCTGCTGACAGGCTTTGAGTCCCGAGTTCTTCTGGCCCAAACTAGCGACAGCAACTCCGGGGACTTCAGAAATTATGTTCCTGCCACAAGCCTGGCAGGAACAAAGCTCCCTCTCCCTTCTCCCTCCATTCCAGCCAGAAAACCTCCTGACACCACATCCAGAGATATACTTGTAGTGAACTGAAACTCAGTGAAAGTGGACATTAAGTATAAATAAATATTAAGAAGTTGCTTTAGCAAAGGAAGTCTAAAATATAGATGATGTTTTCCCACCATTTTAACAATTGTATTTGACTACCCAAAGGAGTGAAAATCTCCATCCAGAACTCACCTAGAATTTGCTCCTAGGAAGTTAAACATCAGTGAATATAACAGAGAAAGCCCAAATATACTCCTTGCTTTGCTTCTGACTACTTCACACTATTACAGTGTCCTATGTGAAATAGCTAGTCAATCCCCATATTCTAGGTACACATCATAAGAATGGCACAGAACTTATTTAAGAAACTCTCCTGTAAATCTTAACATAAAACAGTATCACCTGTGTATGCTGTAGATACTCCACAGAAAGGCATGCAAAATTCCGTCTTGTTGGAAACAGCATCTCACCTTGTATCAAGGAGGTCAGCAGACTGAGAACTGAGGTCTGTTTGCCATGGAGGTAACCTCGACCGAACTCTTTTCCCTCTCTTTATCTCAAGGTATGTGCTCCTGAGATAGTTAAACAAGACCAACATCACAGAGAGGCAGCAAGAATTACTAAGATTTGTAGTGTGCCTTAAACACCCCCCGCCCCCCCACTATTCTAGTCCTGACTACCAATACCCATCATGAGAAAATTACCATATATTATTATGTAAAGCCATAGAGTTGCTAAAGACAACATGTAACGTAATAGATGAGCATGAATTTTAACTACCCACAGGAAACTCTTTTCTCACTGACATAGCCTCCGGCATGTTTGGATGCAGTACTTTGTTTTCTCCAGAGCAATGGTGACATTTTCGATCATCTTCTGTGCTATAAATGGAATACTGTGATCTGCCGAACATTTGCTACCTGGAAGACCATTTCCTGGTGCCTGATCATTAACTTCCTTGGATGACATTGCCACATCTGTAACAAAAAGATGTAATGTGCTGCTAATTTATGAGGCTACTGTAGTGCTGATATTTTAAACTACTCGGGTGTGAATAGCAAAGGCTGGTTGGTATTTGAAATCTCTTTGGTAATATTAGCTCACTGTGGATGATATTTGAATTCATTCTGGCACTCGGGGCATTGGAGGCAGATAGTACAGTACTGGCCACTGCAGGAGCTAAAATAATATTTCCCAAGGCCAATATTTTATTTCTATCAACAGAAGAGGAAAGCGTGTGAACAAAAACTTGAGGGCTGCTGGTTCTCAGATTAGTGCTTTGAACAAACAGCATTCATGTAAAAAATGAAACCACTGGCTTCAGATTTATCTTTTAACAATAGATGGGGAGGAAGCAAAATTTACTTCTGCAAGAAAGACAGAGCTGGACAGTAAAAGGTGATTTTCACTTTACAAAGTAGAAAATTAATCCATGTTCTGTGGTCCTACTGTAAGCCTTTAGGGAACCATTATTGCCATCTAGTGTGGCTTTGAGCATAATATAAGCCACAAAATTGTACCCAGTCAGGCTACTTTGAGCCAAATAACCTCCACTCAAGGTAGATCATGTCTTTTGGAAACATTTGCAGGCTCAGTTCTAGAAACCCATGCTGGCTCTGGTTTCTCTGACTGCTACGTCATGTTACGACATTGTCTGAGTATCCAGATCGTTGCCATACTTCTGATTTCACCATTTGCCTTCTTGATGCTGATTGATCTGCGTCTTAGGGAAAATCAAAACCCCTATCCCTATTTAACAGAAAATGGAGATAATTACATAAACTCACCCCCAAATCAGGGAGTACAGCTGTTGCTAAGGAATTAACCTTGCATTAAGGGAACAGTCCTGCCCAGAGACCCCGTACATGCTACCATTTCAGTGTCCAGTAGAAAACCACACAAATTCTAGTAGGCTGATTTTACAACTATGGCTATTAAGTTATTAAAATCTAAACAAGAAGCATGTAAGGCTGCCAAAACACCGAATAAGAGATTTATTTCAAGTTTAAATGCGTAAACTGCATGTCATTCATGTCGACTGACAATCAATAAACACAAGGACACAAAAATCAAAAAGTCTCTCGGGTAACACCAGTGCTCACCCCTTTGGCAGGGAGGAGGAGCAGTCCTCTCCTAACTAATCCCAATTCTCTTCTTTCAAAATATAGAATGTAAATGAGTTTGGCTGCAGGTAATTGTATTTCTATTATTAGTAACATCCCGAATAATTTCAAGCCCTGGCTGGGAATTTAATTCCTGGGGACTTGGCTTGGCAGGATCTCCTTTTAATAGACCCTGCTCAGCACAGAGTGTGAAATGGCTTCAGAGTCCTCTCCAGGGGCACTGATAGGCCTGCACGCCTCATCACAGGCTATTACACACTCAAATTCACTGAGGTGAGAATCTGTGGGCAATATATAGAACTCCAAAACATCCATGAAGCTACTCAATCTGTCTAAAATTACTGCCCTGTATTTCTGTATGCATTTGCTGACAGAAAATAAGGATTTGGCATGAAATCCTTTTCTTCTCTGTTGTTTCTATGGCTGCCCAGGGATCCCCAGACAAGAGGCTGAACCAGAGGCTTCCAGTTTCATTTTTAAGACACAATTTTATTGTGTAAATTAACTGACTAGCTTGAACTGAACTGGAAGTAGCTTCCTCAGACAGACCAGAGCAAGACACCTGCCTAGGAGAAGATCCTTTTACACTTCACAAAAATGGCCTCATTTATAACAGACAAGACTTGGAATAATAGTCTTTGTTAGAGTTACCAACAGGAATAAACCACAGGTCCTTCACTCAGTTACTTGATTATCACTAGTTTGTGTATCTTTCTAAGCACTGGAGGCCCAAATACATTGGCATTATTATCAGTGGAAAGGAAAAGCATTGCCACATGGAATGTAGCCTCTCTGGAGCTGCTTTTCTTTCTGCACTGGCCATACCAGCAAAGAGACTCCTTGCCCAACACATCAGGGAAACTGTTAAAGTTATATGGGATAAGTCTGGGCTTAGGTTTTCCAAAGTAGCTGAGTCCCACAGGAAGATAACATTTAAGGGGACATATAGTCTTGAATAGGACTTACAGCGTGTTTTCATCCAAAGTTTTTCAGTAACAACTGGTGTCTTCACAAAAATTGAAATTTCATTTAAGTATGGATTTTGATGAAAGTGCATTTTAAAAATTATAAACATTTGAATACGGTTTTAAATATTTTCAGAATATGTTTCTATTTTTTTAATTAAATGTTAACGTTCATTGCATATTATATCCTTTGAATGACAGTTTAAAATAGAAGGTGGAACATGATATTTAAATCACCCAGATTTTTTTTCACAAAACCTGCTTTGAAAAAAAACAAAACAAAACAAAACAAAAATCCCCAAACCAACCCCATGCCCTGCTTATCCTGGTTTTGAAACACAAAGTTATTCAACTATGGATTTCCTAAAAACCAGACAAGGAAGTGCTGCCAAAATCTTCACTGCCTCCTTTGAAAACATATAGTTCATGCAGTTCAATAGATTTCCATCAATTTGATCAGATGACATTGTCATCTAATTAATTCTAGTACAAATCTGTGTGCCTGCAGCAGAGAATCGGCTGAAGATTGAGGCTTCTTTTAGTTAATTATAATATAAAGACAACCCAGTTTATTATAATGCTCCTTGGGGTAATAAATCTACAGTGACCTTAACCATGATTTTTTCTGTCAGTTCAAAAACATAATCTTCATTCTTGGTTAGCCGGGTGATTTAGTGTGCTCTTCAACTGCCCAGCAACAGATTTCATTTATGCCTTCCATTTATTCATCCAACATCGCTGATCCAGGTAATAAAGAATCAGGTTCACAGCTATTATCTCTGGTTAATCTGTCATAATTGTCTACATCTTAAATTAGGGATATTATGCTGAATTGCATTTAATACAGTAGCTTTATTGTGTGTATCAGACCAGCTCAAAAAAAAAATGACCTTGACTGACACACAAGCCATTTTAGATTCCAATTCACTAAAAATATCTCATTTAGAAGCATTAGGCAGATGCAGACAATGGTCCTTGTACTTCTGTGTTACAGTTGGTTTCCACAATATAGACAATAAATTTTAAAAAAAAAAATGTACTCACAGTGGGAAAAATAGTATAAATGACAGAAGTTCCCATCAGAGAATGAGTCTGCACACAGACACTGGTATTGTGTTTTGTCCTTCATTACTCACCTAAATTATGTTCTGCTCTACTTGACCAGTGCTCATTGTTGAAATCTTATTTTCTTAGGCTTTGTTTTCACAGAAAGATTGAAGAAATGAAACCCTAACAAAGAAAAAGGCAAGTGGGATAGTAAGATTAGTTCAAGGCTAAAGATATCCAGGTCTTTTATTCCCACATCGTTGCTTTACAATCACAGATGGCATCAGAAGCACTGAACAGCAATGTTACAGACCCACAGGATCACAGAATGGTTGAGGTTGGAAGAGACCTCTGGAGGTCATCTTGTCCAACCCTCCTGCTCAGGCAGGGACACCTAGAGCAGGCTGCCCAGGGGTCTCCAAGGATGAAGACACCACAACTTCTCTGGGCAACCTGTGCCAGTAGAAAAGTGTTTCCTGATGTTTCAGATTGTGCCCATTGCCTCTTGTTTTGTTACTGAACACCAACGAAAAGAGCCTGGCTCCATGTTCTTTACATTCTCCTTTCAGATATCTGTGCATGTTGACAGGATCCTCTCTGAGCCTTCTATTCTCCAGGATGGGCAGTCCCAGCTCTCTCAGCCTTTGCACATATGTCAGGGGTGCACCAGTCCCCTAATCACCTCAGAGATCCTTTGCTGAACTCTCCGATAGCTCTGTATCTCTCAATGTTGAAAGAATTTATTTTTTTTTCCTGGCAATCAGAGTGGGCAACTCTGATATCAAGAGCAGAAAGAAGTAAAAATTTAGAAAACAGACAGAGATACATACCAACTTCAAGCAAAGATGTCAGGTGAGCCCGTGGTCTTTTGTTCTACCTCGACAAGGAACTTAACAGCACACAAAATATTTTGCTTTAACAATGTCCTCCAGTGTCTGCTATGGAGTGACTATTGGAAGGTCACATTTTCCTTTTCTTGTGACTGGTTATGTGCCCTGGGAAATGTAAAAATATCACCAAGGTATGCATAAGAGAGGAGTTAATTAGCTTAACTTCCTGATGGGAATATATTAACAGTGTAATAAGATGCTCAAATACTCTCTTTATGATGGTACCTGCCAAAATAGTTGGAAAGCTTTTTTGTAATAGAAAAAGTTTTATCCTCCATATGGAGATCCAGATGCTGACTATGATCTTTGTGTGGCAGAGGTCAGTGCAAAAACTCAGCCTCTACATCTCAGCAAGCTGCTCCTCTGAGACTGTTACTAGAAGGATCCTGTGTCAAGATCGATATCTCTAGACAACTTTCTCCTAAATTCCACTATGAAGGCAAAGGGAATCATTTCCTTGTATCAATACACAATGCTTTGAGAGGAAGCAAATATTGGGGTTTGTTTGTTTGTTTTTTTTTTTATTGCCACTCAATGCTTTTCTTTTTTAAATTATTTTTGTGGCGAAGTTCAGATGCAATTTGTCCTGCACAGTCATTGCCCAAAGTGGACAACATAATTAATCATCTATCTTTATGTACTTGTGACTTAAAATGACTTTTAGCTCAACACTCTTACCCTAGCTCTTCCCTTGATTAATCCTGAACCATGGAAGCATGAATTTTATTACTGGCTCTCTCCTTCTGTCAGCTGGAATTTCACTTTTGAATTTAATCTAATGAAAAAAAGCACAGTATGTTAGTTTCCCTACTGTTCTAAAAAATGGCTTCTATTTTCCTTTTGAAATACTTTTTAAAGATAGTTGGGACGACCAGTATATTTCCTTCTGCATGGCTTTCTAAAATGATACATAAAAAACCTTCCTGCTTAAATACTGAATATGAGTGATGTAGAATTACTTTTGCTATAATAAAACCTTAAATCAACTTTCCATCGCTTTATAACTGTCTAGACAAGAAAAATCTTCTCGAAAAGCCCCACTAAACTTAGGATCATCATTTAAGAGGACACTGTCTCCTAGGCTATTTATACTTTTATCTGTATCTGATAGAAATCTGTGGGTAGGACACACAGTCTCGTTTCTATTTCCCTGCTTTATAAAGCCAAACAACCGCATTTAGCTGACTCTTTCTCTCCAAGAAATGCATTATATAAATAATAAAGAAACTAAGACTTTGAGCAGCATAGACAGCAGTGTGTTCATATATTTCATTCCAGATTTACAAATGAGAAGGACCATAAAATCTTCTTTAAGGTTACAGAGGAATGGTGGCAAATTTCCAGTTATTTCAGACCCTTTTTAATGCCAGAGTTTTTCATATTTCTGTAACATTGTCTTGGCCGATTCAGCCACCTCATTAGTACTTGTTTGCATTAAACAAGTATAAAAACTTTGGACGATATCAAGACAAATGTATGTGAAAATAAAAAAATTCAAAATAAAATTTAATTAAAAAAACCCTCCTGTCATTGCACATCCCCAAGTCCCTATGTTATTCTGCTGATACATTTATAAGATTATATATTAAACAGATATCTTTTTGTAAGGCGTTTCTGGTGCAAAATGCTCGACACATAGATTGTTCCCATTCTGCAGCATTTCGAAAACATTAAATCTTGTTGCCAAAGAGCAAGCGTTAGAAAAGACAAAAAAAAAACCCAAAAAAACCCCCAAACCAAACAAACAAAAAAAACCCAACAAAAATACCCAGTGGGGGGGAGATTCCCTGCTTTCAAACACCCACCAGGAGACACACCTAGGAACCAGGATCTTCAGACCCACATCTTATTTTGGGAAAAGATTTTTTTCAAAGTGAGTAGGCCCATTTTAGTGGCCACCACATTTGAGTTGTAAGCATTTTATACAAACCTAGCATTATTTTTTGCCATAAAGATATGAACTTTGACGCAGGTTCCTTAGAAAATCTTTCCCCTGACCGTTTCACAAGGAAGGAAGCTGTAAGATGATTTTCTGGTCGTCTGGCCACTGATAGGCTGTACCAGAAAATCAGACCTGGTGCCATAACTGAAGGGAAGAACCTCAGCACCAGTCTGTGTTTTCTATTCTCCAGTTACATCACCTATACAACTGCTTGAGCTAACAAAGTTGTCAGAAGAACCGCCGTGCCAGTGCAGCTCATTTCCCTGCTGATCCAAGAAGGGGGGTAGTCATACATTATATTAAGTCCTCTGTGCTTGCACTAGCAGGATCTTACCACTTTCATAGACTGTTATAGTTTAAATACTACAGCCATGCCCTGGATAACCATCTTCTAGCATAAAACCTGCTTCATTTGGAATAAAGTACTCCTATATACTATTTATTTTGAATGAAAGTCTTAAAGTTCTTTAAATTTTTCAAGAACGTTAAGTCTTTACTATTTACCTGATAGGTTTCAATTACTTTAACTTGCCAGAATGACATTCCCATTACTTCTGGACTGTCTGGTTCTAATAATAACTAGGTAAACTGTCAAACTGCATATTGTTTATCTTCTATCACTGTTGTTCCGATGACTTTTATATATGCTCGGTTTCTTCCTAAGCACTGTTTTATTCTGAGACATTGATAGAATCAATATCATTTCAAATCAATTCATGTCTTGCTCAGGTAGATAAATATATTAATCTATAAAAGTGATGCACTTTAATATGAAGCCTTTATCCTTTCTTGTTCATTATTAACCAATTACATGTTATCGGATGCTTTTTCATTCTGAAAAAATATAAATGACAAATAGTCGTTGTGACAGCCAACTTAACCATCTAGCACCATCTTGAGGTTTAACCAATCTTGACATTCTAAAATAAATGGACATAACCTCACCAGAAGCTCTAGAGTAATGCAGATACCTATTTTTTAATGACCAAAAAAAAAAAAAAAAAGAGTCAGGTAGAAGACAAACATCCTATAGATTTGTTTTTTCATTGACTTCAAGACATTTGTGTTAATCGTGCTGGCAGTTAAACTTAAGCTTGTGTTCCAAAAGACGAGTGGGCTACTACACATTTTTGTTTTGCAGCCATGCTGGACACTGTACTCAGAAATGAGCTAATGGAAGTTCTAAGATTTAGACCATTATACACAAGTTCTCCCACAAATATTTTCAGTTTTCATTGGGATTAATTCTAAAGTTTACTTCTGCACAAAAACATACATTTACAAACTATGCCTTATTCTAAATAATACTGGGCCACCCAGACAAAACTGCCTTTTAAAACTAATGAAGATTGGCAGAAAAACTAATTGATTTAAAATTCACCTGCCCTTCTTAAAGTGTCCACATGACTTTCAGTTCTATAGGGGAGTGTCATGTCGTTGAACATGGAAGGATCCTGTCACATATGAATCCATCTGTGTCTTCCCAACTCAACACATCAAACTTCTAAAATTAATTTCTGTACTTTCATTTTCTACTTCATGGCTCTGTGAAAGTGCCTTTCATCTTGCAGCGACATACACTTAAAACTGGAGGGCTGATCTTGCTAAAACACTCAGACTTCCAATGGTTTGTCTTATAGGTTTCGATATAGTTTAATGTGAATTATATCTGGACATTTTCCACAACAAAGATAATTGCTTTTTGAAAATCACTTACAGCCATTGTCAATGTCAGAGAATTGATTTAAAGTCAATGTTGATGGTAATGACTGTATACCAGAAAGGCAAATGCAAAGCAAATGCAAGTGCAAAACAAAATATGCAATAATCAATAAGAGCCATGGACACTCAGGAGATGGCCCCTTCAGGGGAATCCAGACCCTGGAGACAAGGTACCTATTTTCCTTAAACAGGAGAGGGAAAGGGAAAGGGAAAGGGAAAGGGAAAGGGAAAGGGAAAGGGAAAGGGAAAGGGAAAGGGAAAGGGAAAGGGA
>NW_020799118.1:2980442-3008772 GCF_003259725.1 Athene cunicularia | reverse complement strand
TGGTTCTAATAAAAGGGAAAGGGAAAGGGAAAGGGAAAGGGAAAGGGAAAGGGAAAGGGAAAGGGAAAGGGAAAAGACCCTGAGCAGGTTATCACTGTCTATTCCATCACAGGAAGAGATGCAATACATAGGGCCAACAAGGAAGACTTCCAAAGAAAAAACAACTCTTACTCCATATCTGAAAACTTACTGGCAAGGTGTCTGAGACACTACTCTTGTGAATGGGAAAATCTACTCTTTGGTTAACCATAATCCCAGGCCCAAATCCCCCAAAATGCAGTTAAACAACTGAATCTGTGGCTTTTATAACCTTAGATGAGACAGCAAGAGGAGTTGAATGGCACTGAAAGTTTCTCTATTGATAGGTTTTGTCAAAATACTTGCAGTAGCATTTCAAACTTTCAAGTGACACTATTACAGGAAATTCCATACATGAAAGCTTCTTCCCAAAGAAGCTGTTTAAAACATCATGCAAATAACAAACAAAGGTATAAACAGACTAGCATGTTTAGAAGCTGTAATTGCCTGTCCTGTTAAGCAACACTACAGTCACAGAGGGAATAAAACAGGAAAGTGGGGCAATACTTCAGACAGTGGCAGGTCTAAAACTTCAGATTGAAAATGTGCATCTGGATCTACACTTAGTACATCCTGCAACTTATGTCTTAAAACATAGCACTCTATAGAAACTAGATCTATTTCTGGCTCTGCCCTGGTCTCCTTTTAACCCCACACAACTCCTGGCTCACTCCTTTCCTTTTCTGTCACATTGATGGAGGCTGTGTATTTTCAGAGCATCAGTGTTTGTGAAACAACTGGAGAATGGGACCTGGTCTCCTGAATCACATTGATACTTTGACTATTACATCATGAAACCCCAAATCTTGAGACTAGAGGAATCCTCATATTTTTCTGATGTCTGTGTCTCTTCATCCCATCAATGATTTAGAAATTATGGATGAAGGAGTTAGGGAGAGAGCAAGCACATGTACTTGAAGACTAGCCCAAATTACAGTGTTACTATGATTTACTCGACTCGTGTTACCTATTGACATTTCTTGGTTACGTCCATGCCAATCTAATTCTTTCCTAATTGCTCAATTTAGACATTGAAAATGAAAATTACTTTTCCCGTTCCAATTGCTCTTGTTTCATCATTATACTTGACATCCAAAACACCAGCCTGGCTGAGTATTTTAATTCCAAACAACTCCTAATCAGTGCTGGTTTCTTTCATGAAGAAAACTGCTCTCAAAGCAACAAAATGTTGTGTGAGACCACAAAAGCTTGGAACAACCTGGTCAGCACAGTAAAATGCTCTTTAGCCTTTATTGAGAAAATTGATTTGATGCATATTGTTTGCTAAAAGGCAAATGCACTCTTTAACATTGCAGTTTGTCTCTGAACAGGTCACTTCATTTTGCTGAAAGCTTTAGACCACCTATTTTTAGAAAAAGGAAGGAAAACGTGTAGGTCAGATCAAGTGCAGGAAGCAAAAGGGCAGTCATTCAAGGGCGGCTACAAGAGTTACCACTAGAACATGCAGCCTGATTTAAATGCTGATGGAGCAGCAACTGAGCTCTTATTGACAAATAATTTCTCATTGGAGGTGATGTTAATTGGTGGTACCAAATCAGGTATACCTGTACCATGGCAGGACAGTCTGCAGAAGGCCAGAAGCATATTCTGATGCAGGGACACTAGATGATGGAGTAGTTATTCTGGGTTTGGTTTTTTTTTTCCCTTCACTTTTTTATCTGATAGTCAGTGCTTGACTACAACTGAGCTGAGACACCAGGTAGGATGAACATCTGCCTCAAGGGAGTATGGCAAAGTTATTGTCTTGACACCCAGTTTGTTGACCAGCTCAGGATTATATTGATCATTGCCATTTTTGTCTAATGGTTGTTCGGGGTTTTTTTCACAATATATCTCTTCAAAACCAGAGGACAAGGGAACATGTTTCATGACTACCATAGCAAATTTCATCTGATTACCAGAAATAGCAGCAAGGTTATTCCATCTCTTTCCTATATATGGCATACTTTTCAGTATCCTGAAAGTTCAGTAATATAATTAAAATATTTGGATTTTATACAATGACATCTGAGTGAAATGCAACATACATGTGATAGCCAGAAGGTCAGATTAGATGGTCTAACTGCTTTTCTCTGGTCTTAAACTCTTTGATTCCTTACCCAGATGAAAGGGGTTCTAACAACTGCTTCTTCTTAATAATTTAGAGACTTTTATGGTACCATGAAGACAAAGGTACCAGATGCTGCCTATTGAATAAATTGGTTACAGTTCTGCATTAAAAAAAAAAAAAGGAAATAAATCTAACTCCCTCCTTGCCATTACACTTCTCAACTTCTCAAGATAAATTTCCACTCTACTGAGGTCCACCCTAAAGTAGTCACCCTTCTGAAACCACTCCTGTGACTGTCATGTCTGAGGAAGCCATTTATTCAGAAAGTTCCCCCATCAGTTCCTTTGCAAAGCCTAAAGATCTATATGCACCACCCTACCGACTACCAATGCACAGCTACATCTGCAGGTAGACTGCTTCTTATTAGTAACAGTATCATAAGAGTCACAACCTGGTTCAAGATCACATCCCTATTCAGATGGGGCATATTCAGTTGTTAAATTCAGGCACGCATTTGTGTGCTTTTTCAGAATCATGTCCTGAAGAGCACTGCAAAAATTAAAACCCTGGGTCTCATCTGAAGCCCCTTAAAAGTTATTAGGTCGTTTTCATGGCAGCATCTAAGATCGTATTGCCATTTGGAGTAGCAAATAAACGTTAGATACATTACACAGATCTGTATAAACTAACACTATGTGGGGTAACACACAGGGAGCCTAGCACGTGGGGTTTTGCCATCAGTATCAAAAGCTCCTGCCCCAGCACCGTTCTGTGACTGTGGTCCAAAGCAATTGGACGAGACAACAGACTTTTGAGGGGAGGATTTGTGAAAGATCTCTTCTCCCCCTAATATCCCACCTAGCTGACATCTAACTGGATATCTGCAGCTGATGGGTATTTTTCTTGCTGACATTACACCTTTCCTCAACTCTGACTATACCCTTCATGAGCTTCAGCTGAAGCCTCTGAGGTGAGGAGCGCGCAAGCAGAGGATCAGATCAGTGTTCCCCTGAAGGAAACTGTCATTATCATAGTGCCATGAACAGCAAGCTAATCACATAGCCATTAATATTGCTGAAAGCCCCCTGCCAATTAACTTCATAGAAAGAGATGTATCTTCTGTGCTAACAAAACGCATCAGGCAAGAATTATCAAGCTCTGTAGAGAAAAGGCATAAAAAGATGCTTTTCTACTGCCAACTGTTTTCAAGGCTCAACTTGAAACAAATGACAAAGCAGTAGTTATTGTACAACAGACTGTGTGGTTGCCATGAAAACCGAAAGTTTCGGGACTCTTAGCTATCATTAGGATCCTCACTGGCACACTGATTCTCGATAGTTGCAGGGTACAAAACAAGAACCCCAGTGGGACCATCTACCCAGTAATTTGAATGTAGCTGTGTAGGAGGCCAATATTTCAAGCAGATTTGGTGTATGTGTTCAGGGTAAATCTAAGAGCCTAATAAGCTGTAAAAATGTATATCATCTGTCCTTCACGGGTAAGACTAATATCCTCTGATGATAATTTCTAAACTAGGTTATGAATACTGAAATTTTAAAATGTTGTGAAAAGCAATAAAACAACAAAATCACTCAGAGCAAGCATATCGAATTAATGTGTGATAATCCTTCCCTTGCTGCAGCCAGGAGATTTTATTTTTGTTGCATTTTAAAAATGTCTACTGTGAAGAATAAAAACAGTGGGGATGTGCTAATACTGCGCTGAGAAAAAAAAATATATAAATATCCCTGTCCAAATTTGCAAAACCAAGATCTGTTATTTTCAGAACAAGATGAATTTTTAAATGACAATGTGCAGAAGAAAATAATAATAATAATTAAAAAAAAAAAAAAGGTTAGCCTTGGAGCAGTGCTGTTCAGACAGATCCTCAAAAAGGTCTCAGATATCCTCCTGGCAACCCTGAAATCCATCCTTACTCTTTACCAGCCTGTGGAATACCGCATCAACTGCGTTCCCATATGCAAACCATGCTGCTTTGCTATGGAGAGAATTAGAGAAACACACATTCCAACCTTCAAATATTCCCACTGCATTGGAAGATGGCATCATTTTTTGGCTGGAAAGGGAAGCGATTTTTTAGGAGGACATGAATCTTATTTTCTTCATAAGTAACTGACTAATACTTATTGTCCATACTGAAAAATAATATGAAAGTGATCTTGAATACTCAGTATGGTAAAAGATAAAGCATGAGATAGGATATAAATGACACTTTTTACAGACCATGAAACCAGAAAAAATAAAAGCCGCCTGGGTTCTTAATATCAGTTTATAGTTTCTACCTAGAGGAAAATGTTGCATTAACACACAGGACTACAATATGAAATGTGTACCTTAAAAGACTGGTGCTAGTCTGGAAGATAATTTCCTAAATCAAAAGGGTTGCATCCAATGTGCTAGGAAATCTATATTAAACTTTACCTTGAGAGATAAAGACTAATTCCTCCTAGAGCTAAAAAACTGTGATAGCTGAGGTAAAACCAATCGTCCTACTGCATTTCTTATCTGCAAGCAAAATAAGTTCTAAACCACAATGCTTTTAGAGAACCAATTCAGGAAAGCTAGAATCAACTACAAGACAGATCGATGATTTTTGCAAATTTAAGAGAAAAGCATGAGTGAGAGCAGATTACAGTGTTATTAGTTTTCCAAGTGCTACAAAATAATGAGCAAGGAGACCTACTCATTTTTAAAGATTCATTGTAAAGATGAAAGAATCCATGAAGTAATAAGAAAAGAATAGGGCAATTAACAACAACGCATATAAATCAAGAGGCAGAACTTGTAGAAAACTGAGAAAAAGCCAGATGAACATTGTTAGCCAGCACAGTTAAGTTAGCACACCAAGAGGAGCTTTTTAAAATACTCAAAGCAACAAAACTGAGATTACCTTCCCAGATGTCATTAAAATGTGCCCCATACGAACTAAATTCAGTTGCTTGCTTTTAAAAGCCTTGATTTGTGGTTTCAAGGCTTGGAGGAAAAAAAGGCAAAGAATCCATTTTCTTGCCATTTTAAGATTTTTTCTTAATGACAGATTATTACCATTATTGATTGTTGATTTGTCTCTATTCTACGATATTACCCACTGCTAATACAACTGTCTTTATCAGTCGATCCGTTGTATCCTGCTTTGGAGCAAAAGGGAATTTATCCTCTGGAATTAGGAGCTGTCAAGGGCTGTGAGAGAGGAATTGTGAAAATAAAAGCAATCAGTAAAAAGCACATATTTACCAAGAAATGTAACTGTACAGTCGCCTCAGTGGTGTTATTGTTTTCCCTTAGGTAAATTGTTTTATGACAGCGAGTGAATTTTTTTTTATTTCCAATCCTGTAAGCAACCAGCAACTACAAACAAAATTTCCCCCAAAGAAAAGAAATCCAGAAATAACAAATTCAAATGAGATGGGAGATGTGACAGAAAGCAATCCTTAGCAAAGGTTAGGCAATTATGAGATGAAAAACATAAAAAGTTACAGGAAAGGTATTTCCGTATTTCCCTTTTTTCATATGTCCCGTTTTAGCTGGTTCATGTTTAAGCCTTTGGGTTACTAAACTCAATAAGCAGTAATTTAATTACTACCATATATTTTGAGGTGCAGAGCTGTCCAAAAGGAGACACTTGCTCCCTCTGCAAGGCACTCTGGAGACTTATAGATGTATGCTGCTGTTTTCAGTGGTTTCTTCTAGTCACCCAGTGCAGGAACGGGACAGTAGAGAAGAACAGATGTGGTCTCAACTCCTTCTCAGTTTATGACTGTCTGTAATCTATCAGCTTGCAACTTCAATATTCAAATGGCAAGCCACAACGTTCTTTCTCACTAGGTTCAGAAGGTGGAAAACATATTCATGTTGCAAAATATTTCCATGTCCAAGTTCCTTAGGAGATAGGTACCTGTCACAGACCCTTGCTGCTCCAACTATATGACCAAAGTCTATGGTTTTGAAGGTGTCTTCCCTGAGAGAGAGAAGGGATGGTATCTAAACGACCAGATTTTGGATTTACAGTAGCTTTTAGAATA
Source organism: Athene cunicularia (assembly GCF_003259725.1). Lineage (NCBI taxonomy): Eukaryota > Metazoa > Chordata > Aves > Strigiformes > Strigidae > Athene > Athene cunicularia. The sequence continues at coordinate 3,002,580 of NW_020799118.1, read as the reverse complement.
AGTAAGGCCTAATTTTCAGCTCTGGACTGCTTATACGTATTAGGACTCTTTTCCCCTGTGTGAAGGGCTTTGTCCAATTCCAGTAAAAGCTTCTTTTAATTAGCCAGTACCTTACCAGTATAAAGAAAAGGAGTTTTTGTGGGCATGTTTTCCTTCTACTATTTTGGAAAAACTCCCATTTCAGTCATTTAAAAGAGAACGTGAAATCTCTGCAGATGAACAAAGACAGGTGTAGGAAAGGTTTAAAAAGCAACAGCCACATTATCACTCAGCTATTCATGGCATTGTCAGCAAGGGAAAAATGTCAAACTTGCCAGGCCAGGAAATACTGCACAGTTGCAATTTTGGCAGCTCTCACTCTCCAGCTAAGCCTTCAAAAGCAAAGGAACAGAAGGTAAAAATATAACAAAGAATGTGCAATTTATTGAAATTACATAACTGGCAAACTCTCCTTCAGGACAATAAGACAAAATATTCAAAACCTGGTACAAACGAATCTTTCAGCCAGAGTGAGTAGGATCTGAAGAGACATGGCAAATGCAAACAAAAGATACAACTAGCTGTTCCCTTCTGTAAGGAGACCTAAACCACTCTTACTCAGAGGATACGTATCTTCCTATTCCTTCATCAAATAAACCTCTTGGATTTCCATTCAATTTGAAAGTAAACATGAGCAACTTCAGCCTAACTGCCTAACAGGCTGGTATGGGTCTCCAGTCCAGTGTGTCATGTCCATCACCGCAGCTTTGGTAAGAATAAGATGGACTTGCACTGAATTTTAATTCTTTTAGCCTCAGTCTGCTCCAACGCACTTCTCATGAGAATGTTGACCTGGAATTTCAGAATATTATCTGTTACAAATGCCAATTTGGCCCAAATACATAGAAACCTAAGCCTAGCAGCTAAGTACAGCACATAATACTGCTTGGATTGATAAACCGTCTCCAGACACAGGGTTGCTTGAGGATATTGAATAACATTCTCAAAAAACCCAAGGGGCTTTGGCTGCCTTTATCATGAATAATGAAGAACTGCAGTTTGCATCTCTATAGAATAATAATTAGGGTTTGGTTTTGCTGCTGTGTTACTAGGAGGCTCTTCTGATCTCGCAGACAGAAAGGAGTTAGTTCTTTGGAAGATGTAGCACTTCTCAAAGAAGTACTTATTGTTACTGTCACTGCACATAATCCCAAGGTGAGCTCCAGTTATGTTTTCTCAAGCTTTAGTTTTTTCTTTTAGTACAAAGCAGGGGAGATTTTTTTAAACTCTTTTGTTTTAATAACTAACGGATTGATATTCATGTCGAAATGCAAGGTTTTCTCAGGGAAGCAATACATTTTAATAGAATAGTTGATATCACCGGAAAAGGCAAACAGGCTGTCAGACACACCGAGGAGATGTGATGAAAAGATTGGAAAACTGTTCTGTTTTTGCAGTGGTATTAGCCACTTCTCCCTACAAACCTTGTTTCTTTTCCAATCTTAAATCTTCACAAAGCAACAATACTTCTCTGTGCATTTATATTCAGTGTTTTAAATACTATGGTGACTGGTTTATTTCTAACTTAATCAATTAAGAGTCTCTAAGGCACTTCTGAAAATGTGGTTGGGTCTAAAACATTTTATGTCAGTCTAAAAAATTCTCTTATAATTTTGCACCAGCATCTCACAGAATTTTGAAGATAAACTAAACATATTAAATGCCTAAACTTCATTAGTTCCAACTTGCTCAGGCACTTTCTAAAATCCTGTAAGATATTCACAATTATTACTAGTTGAATAAATAATTTTTGACAAGCTACTCCTTAACTCTATTTGAAATATTCCAAAAAAAAAAAAAAAAAAAAACCACAAACACAAAACACCTAAAAACCTCACTGGAGAGTTGGCAACCTGCTCTTTCTTATCTTTAACTATCCCTTTTTATAATGGGGGAAAAAAAAAAAAAAAAAGTTTGAGCATAAGAATAATTCCAAAATATTCTATTGTGAAAAAATGACAAGTGGTGAAGCCTTTAGATATGTTTAGAGATCTACAATTAAAAGGTGTTCAGAAAGTTGCACTCAGGTATGCTGCCACATTTGTCAAGCACGTACCCAGTAACACTGCTTTCGGCAGGTTGCATACAATCTTCTCAGAGGAAGGAATCTGATTCCGACCACGTACAAATTTATCCAGTCTGGTTCTATAAAGTTTTTTGTCACTTCAGAGTTGAATGGTTTTTCAGTACACAATTCTGTACTTTATATTTCTCATTCAGAACTGCCTTTAGTGAGAATGGATTATATGGCTACCTGTTCTAGGAAAAATGTGGAGTTACAAGCAAGTATTTGCATTTATTGTTCACTGGAGATAATTTCCCTTTTAGAACCAGCAGAAGGAGAGAATCTAAATCTCTATTTTATTGTGGATTTGGATGCTAACAGGAAAGAGAGGAAAATGCATCATGGATTATCTAAGAAATAGTTAGATCACAGAGGCATAAATTTCTCTCTCTGGCCTTCACTGTATAATTTATGATCACATATGGACACTCTCAAGAGGCTTAGCCTCACAGAAAATAATAAGTGCCAAAAGTCAATCAGACGCCCTGGCTTTAATAACTGAGCTACATAAACATTGTAATTAATTGTAAGAAGCAATAGGAAAATTAAGCCTAGTAATATGTACTGATTAGTAAAACCTAGAAAAAACTGTCACCTACTCAATGAAAACTCATCTCCACAAAAATTGACTTTCTTTGTTAGCAGGACTAACATAATAGCCTAACTAATTAGCTGCGCCACACAGGTCACTTCAGAACATGCTCTACACTTCAAGAACACTCTACATACGCTCTGCCTTAATTTATTACCATTATCATTTATGTTTATGACAGAATTGCTGAAGGTCTAACCGTTCGGTGGGACACACTACAGACATCATGTGAACACATTATACATCAGACACACTCTGGAGAGTTACAGCTGACAAGTGGTCAAAGCACTGGTTTAACACTGAAGGGAAAATATAATGGATTCACAAATTTTAAACTGTTAGTTCTGTGTACTCCATCCCTTATATATTTTGTAAAGTTTCTTTTTGATTTTAATAGGGACTGTTCACCCTTTACATAGGTCAAATGCACTGTGACCAAAATCACAAAGCTATAAAGTCTGCATGCCTAGTTTTCCTTAAAAAAAAAATTAAAAAAATAAAAAAAAAAATCCAGTTCTGCTGTGACTCAGCCTCATCCCCAATGTATTCTCATGACATAAACCTATAAAGATTGTTCTGAACTCCATTTGTTGTGAGTGGTCATTGCTGTCATATTATGAATTCCTGTTCTCAGAGGCAAACTTCTCTCTTTTCTTGCAGAACATCCTCCTCTGGCACTTACTACAACGAGTGAGAATTCTGATGTGTAATTAAGAGCTTCATGATCCCTAATGTTTTCAGCTCCTGCATTTACAAAACCTTTTTGAGACTAATCTAAAAAATACGTAAATGATATAATGCTTGTCTCGGATAGATAACAATGCATCTGTTAATTAATTTGCTTTATGTCTATCAGAATAAAGATTAGCCAAAGCACAAGTTTAGATTCAGAATGAGTAATGCCAGAAAGCTCAAAAGTCCTTAAAGTATCATACAGGAATTTGCAAGACATCAGCCTCTTTCACAATTCTACCACAATTTAGTTAAAACCTCATAACTGTTCTTACAATATTCCTGCTGGGTCTGACACAAAGCTCACAAATACATCCTTTGACCAGTTAACTTAAGAAACCACCAAAAAAATGAGCACAAACCTTTCAAACCTAACCCAAACGTAGTAAAGACCATCCAGTAAAATCACAATGATTTTGCTCATGTCATTAACAGCAAAGCCTAATTTTTTCTGGGTTTAAGACAGAATAGCGTGTGCAAACCCAAGAAGAAAGCATACAGCTTTTTCTTTTTAGTTATGCTGAGACAGCTCCATTTTACCCTGAATGCCGATCGATTCTTAGACATGCTTCCGTAGGCAAGGATGGAATATCTGCAGAACACCAGAACAATTAATTGGTGACTTTAATCACATTTGAAAGTTACCTGTGCTCAGGAAAGTCTCTAGGAAGGATTTTTCCAACCTGGAAAGCAACATTACATCATGTCACATCTGCTGCTCTTTAGCAGAAGCTGCTCTTTTGCTTGATGTATTCCCCTGCAGGTGTTTCTGCTCTTCCTCTCCACCCCCAACACTATTCACCTGGAAGATAATAGATTATTCCAGGACATTGGATCCATCACACATTGCTGCCATCCCATAGTCCAAGGAAAAACAAGACATTGCAATTATTTTCCTCAAATATTTACTATAAAAGCAGTGGGGCAGGCCTTGCAGCCTTTTTGCATATCTTCTCCATATGAAGGAACAAAGGATTGACCTATTATCAATTAGAATAATTCAAAAAGCAACAACAAATCAATGCACTGATATAATTATAAATGAATTTTCTTTCAGGTCAGGGAAGAGAGGCTATTGTAGGAGAGTATTTATATAAAAAACTTAGACAATGAATGACTTTCAACCTAAAAAGTTCTAAAAGTAGCAAAAATTAAAGAAGTCAAAGGCTTTATCTTTCCCCATATGCATGTAACCTGCCATACCACTACTTTCCTGTACTGTTTAACAGGACTTCACCACAGTTGACTGAAAATGCCATTCTTTTTAAATGATTGTCCTGTGTTTGTATGAAAAATTAATTCAACAAGGAGTCACTATTGCTGTTAGTGACAAATTGTGCATAATCATAATCTATTGTCAAGAAGGGGGAAAAATCACACGTATGGCACGGGAGGAACAGGCTGTCAAAAGAGTACAACATGTGTCAGCTGAAATAGAATTAAATACTGATAAAACATCCTCTGGGGTCAGTACAATATGAAATTTCTCATTTGGACAGAACACGTCTGCTGCAAAGGTGTGAGTGGATGGAAATGTCCATTAGGAAGGGCATGATGGGACATCACGACAAACTCAGTGATGCTGCCTGGAAATAAGGGATTGTTTTACAGCTAGGATCCTAATGGAAAGCCTTTTGGCTGCCATAGGAACGGGTACTTGCTTCTTCATTTCTTTAGCTTTAAACTGTGTTCTAAACACCATCCTAACCAAACTGGCAATCATGTATCCCATTGACTGCTCAGCATCAGCTGAGTGTGATCACAGAAGTCCCACTCTCTGAAAGTGCGGCTGTCCATAACAACTGAAAGAAAAATAACTATAAACGATAACTATAAACATTCAAGCACACGAAAAAATGGTAAAAAACAGGAAGTCATTCCAACAGTAGTAAAGCTGAGTGACTATAGTGTCATAATTCTCTGGACTCAAGATGAAAAACAAGGGAGAAGGCTCTGCTGTGTGGCCATTCTATGATCTATTTAGCTCTTACAGACATTCACCGAACTATCTAACCAGAATTATTTATAATAAGAAGTTCACATTTACACTGAAGGTATGTGACTTATTCAGTTAGGCATATACCCATTTTAGTTACACTGCAAAAGGTTTTGATAGTAAAACTTCAGTAAAACTGAGACTGAATGGGTTGTGGCTGCTACAAGTTGAGTTTGTGACTTCACACATAAGTTACTTTGGCATAGTCAGCTCTTCTTATCCTTTTGTTATACGCTCCCTCATGACCTTGCCATGAGTGATTTTTTTTTGCAAAATGACAATGGTTTGGTTTATTTGGCTCATTGAATAGGGAGCATTTAAGCACATATCATTGTTCAGCATGTATCCTGAAGTATTATCTTAATAATACCAAAGTTGCTAGCATATTGGTAATATAAAAATCCGTCTAATTTTACCGTTGTTAATTAGCACTACATTCTTAAATTATGTATCTAGAAATATTTTTTGACAATGCAGATCTTTATTCTTTCTCAATTTTCACTGTTCTGTTGATAAAAATAGGATAAATTTCCTGAGAGCAAAAAAGATTCAATTCTCATTAGTTTTTGAGTATCATAAACCCACACCAATTATTTCCACCTAAGGGCACTGAAAATTAATTCTGATACTAAGCAAAGTGCTATTTTAAAATTTCGGATTTGTTTCTGTGTTGTAAAGGGAATTAATAAAAAAATATGCTTAGAACTAAGTACCAATATGGGAAATAGCTTATTCTATACTGGCAGTCTGTCTAGTGTAAGCTATTACCGTTTCTCAAGGGGTGAAGATGAATCGTTCTTTCTCTTGCATTTATTTATATTAACTCATAAACCTGCAATACATGGTTTAAGGACAAAGTTATGCTAGAGTATTCATTGTATTGATCCACTGGCCAAGCATAAATGGGGTGTAAATCCTGTTGAATTGCACAGAATCATAGCAGCTGAGGTTGGCAGGCTCCTCAGGAGATCAAAGTTCCCCCCCTCAAGCAGGGTCATCTAAAGCAGGTTGCCCAGGGCCGTGTCCAGGCTGGCACGCTTCTTAAAAAGAAACAGAAATCCAATGATCCAATCTGTATTTCTAGATCATATTGAAAGAGTAGTCCATCTCTCACAATATGATTTCAATGGAAAACCTCTCAGTGATGTAACTTTCAATATGCCTTATTCTGAGGAACTTCAGCACTTGAATGTCAGGGTTTACCTACAAATTTAGACTTCCTTTATTTATGTTGCTGAAAATTGTCTGGCATAGAAAACTGGGCTTTTGGAATTGAAATTGTACAGTTAAAACACGGAAGCCTCTACAAAGGTTACTGCCTGAACAATTTGGGACTGTCACTCTGAGTCTTCATCATGCAACACTTTCCAGATTGGGCCTTGACAGGTGCAAAGGCAAGTTCCCTGGCTGTGGTAGAACCAGGGCTTGGCACACGCTGACAAAACAGACCAGCTAAGTAATAACGCTGTTGGCGTTTTGAGAAGATTAAAAAAAACCCAAAAAAACAACACAACTATGCATGTTTTTAAATGGTAGAGACTGCCAAGTTTATAAATCGAAATTTAAATTTATAAATTTATATACTGCAGAATCCTTAAATTTCAGCCTTTTTCCCCCACCCCTTTAAACTGTTTGAACAAATTGCGCAGGGAGTGGCTGCTGGGACTATGAAACACTTTACTGAAGTGCTGTATTTCCTCTGAAAATGTGAAACACTGGTGAAATAGGTACAGCAAAGGAAATAAATCAAAGCGACTAATTTCAGCAGTGATTTAAACTTAATCAGAATTTTGTTAGCACTGTCAACACACTCAGCACGAGCATCAGGAGATCCGTATGTGTAATATTGTGCTGCACTTATGAAATACAAGGGGCCAAATTCTGCTCTCAGTTTCTGTAGATCTGGGGCGTATCTGATCAAATATGATTTGCACCACTTTTGCTGATGGCAGGTTTTGGACCTTTATCAGCTGGCTTCAGAATATCTTTACCCATCCTTTGAACAGGCTGACAAAATCAGCAGAAAACAGGCACATAATAGCTCCAATGGGAATTGAGATGCTCTGGGTTGGCCAAGAAACTGGACAGCTACCTTTGCCCAATTCCAACGTAAGGACCTGTCTTAGACTTACACTTTGATGTTAAAATCACAATTTGGTTATCCTGTTTGGTTTTGTTGGTTTTTTTTTTTTTAAATGAGGGGAATTGTACAGTTTTCCATATTTGAAATGTAAATATCCCATCATCCCTTATTTATTCCATCCTAAAAAACACACACATCTCATCTATTATACAAACAGAGAAGGACAGAAAAGTCATTTGGCGTTATAATCACATAAATGTGTCAGTAGCTCTGAAGAACAATTCCTGACTGAAGGCCAAGAACGCCTCTATTTCTCAGAATGATGAGGCACCTTCCTTTTAACAACTACTTTAAACTCTTTTGAAATGACAGAAACAATTACAATTCTGGCAACCACTTCAAAATTGCTTGCCATCAGAGTTTGACACCAGCACAATGGCTTTCGTTCTTTCACAGTGTTTGTGATTATTCACATACAGATGAGATGTTGCTTGGTTAATCACAGAACAGACTGAGCCAAGAGAGTGAAGAAGGGTTCCCTGGCACAGCTAAATATAGAAGATGTGGCACAATGTAACACGCTCACAGGTGTTTGTTGGCCCTCTCTCCTATCATAACCCGGTTATGGTTCAGTTGTTGGGCTGAGAGCTCTTTATGATGGCAACAGTCCTTATTTGTAGGTACGTTGTTGTCACGAATGGGAGGGCGTCCTGTGCCGTTACAATACAGGTAATATCATGTGACTCATTTGCATTAATATCACTTAACTGTTGCAAGTTTTGCTAAAGCGGATCCTGAAATAACAGCCCATCTGGACCTCACTCTAAAATCACATCCACACTCAGGGAAGCCAAATCCGTCACCCGGCACTTGACTTTATACATAATTACAGAAGTATACCTAAAGGGCTGTTGTCACTGACTGCCAACCCCTGAAGTCCTTCCCATGTTTGCAAACACTTACATCAGTCCGTAATGAGAGTAAAGGATTCAGTGGAGGGGTCACTGAGGAGGTTGAGAGGGCTGCTTCAGCTGACTGTGTGCTCCTATGGCATAAGGCATTCATTTTAACCATTTCAACTGTGTATTTGCCTTTCTATCCTGTAGTTTTAGAGGCAGAATTAAGAACTCAGAAATAGTCCTTGAAGGGAAATAACCTAAGTTTCCTATTTCTCTTATATTGAGACGTCCAAATGAAGAGCCGACGTGAGCCATCAGGACAGCATGTGCTGTACACAGTTTTTCCTTTTACCTCTATAATTGCTGATTTTAAAGAAACACAACAGCCTGAAAGAGTGGCCAGTTGTGACACCTCTACAAATAACCGTGCCTGGATACTGACAATTGTGGGAAACTGTGAGGGCTAGTATGCAATCCTTGAGTGCTGTTTTCTGTCACAAGTGGTCCCTCTGAAGTCACCTGGACTCCTTGCTACAGAAGCGAGCAAGAACACAGTGATTTGGTTTTAACTGTGAAAAGGCTCCAAGTACTTCTCTTCAGTGGGTACTGGACTAGGTTCTCGTACCTTAGGGATACGAGTCATTTGTGGCTTTGTTTTTACAGAGTCCTAAAGTCTCCCTCTAGGATGTGATGCCAACTTAACCTCAATTGAAGATACTTTAGAGAGTCAAGACAGTGACCTCTATGTGCCCCAATCTTATCATCTGTAAATATAATGCAACCATAAAATACAGCTCTTGGGAGCACAGTGAGATTTATGTAGTTAATATAAATGTACTTTGAAGTACTTTGAAATAATCTATTGAAAAAAAAAAAAAAAAAAACCACAAAAAAATACCCCACAAAACAGGAGCAGCAACAGTAACAATAACACCAAATTTGAGTCATGGAGAGTCTGAAAAGGCATCTTTACACATTTATACTTTGAATAATTCAGAGCACTTTATCAGCAGCCCTTGGATGCAGCACTAGGACACCGGTTTGTTAGCATGGTTCCGCTATGAACATATGCATTTTAATCCTGTGAAAGTCTCAAGAGTCCTTTGGCAACATTTACCAACTAACACCGCATTGCAACAAAATTATTATTTTCATTTCTTTGGTTAATCCTTTGGGGCACATGGCTTCATGGCAGAAGGGATTTCCCAATGTAAAGTTTACAATTAAAAAGAGAAATAGATTCAAAAATTCTTATTTTTTTAAGTTTTCCCTTTCCAATTCATGCTCTTAAAGTGAAAATGGTATTGAAACGTGAAAAGTACAGTTTAAAGGAGGATAAAAATACATGGAAAAAAAGTGATCACGAAATTAAGTCGTGACTGATTTATGTGACTTTTCATCAGCCAAGAAAAATCTGTTTTATCTGTAGGCCTAATGACTTTTCAATGTATAGCTATATTGCACCAACTTTTAATAGATAATAACAAGAAGCATGACTGTGTTTTTATAGATTTAGGTCAACATGAAAATGTCCGCAAGGCAGAGGTGCCAGCAGAGTTAGAAAGCACTGCAGTAATGACCTGCAAGACCACATAGTTCAAAGTGTTAGAGCAGACTATCTCCTTCACAAGCACTTTATTTTTTAAATTGATTCCTTCTATCTTTATGGATTTCTTGAGTCAAGGTCAATGCTTTCATTCTGCAGCCAGGAATATGCTAGACAATAAAAGCTGCAGAAATTAATTCACTGAAAAAAAGATGCATGTCATTGAGATTTGAGAAGAATAGAAGTATCTTCAAAAAGTTGCTGAGTGTAAATATTATCCTTGTTTACTCAGCTCTGCAGCCTGTGAAAACTTGGAAAAGTAGTTTAAAGGTCACATTCATGTATATCATATGTTTAAGTCTCTTGGTATATGGTCCAGCTTTCACAGTAAATTCTGTGTGCACATGACTTAGGGTGTAGCACATCTAATTCAGTCTTTAGAACAAAGCCCTCCGCCCTCCAAAGATCTAAGATGGTGCTTCACTTCCATATTTTCAATAAGGGTTTTTTGCATATTTCACTTAATTCTAGTCCCAAGTTCTGCAATAAGGAATTTAGTGGAAGTAACCATTTGGGAAAAAAAAAATAACTATTTCTTTTTTGTTTAAACATGTGATGCGTAAGGCGTGCAGCAGTTCCCAGGACCCGGTGCTTACTCTGTGAAGCGTCACTACCTATTTCCATGGCACTTGGGAATATCTAAGAATTCATCTAGAAAGACAAGAAGTGCCAGAAGACATAGACTTGTTTATAGGGTGGTTACAAAGAATCAAAAATTGCAGTGCAATATGCAGCATGAATATTAAATTTGTTAGCAAAGAGTTCCGGAAGAAAAGGAACTCTAAGGATTAATCTAAGGACTCATACTTGTAAGGAAGAATCTTTATCAATGCTTATCTAGTGAAGAGTAGATGAGTCTGACAAATTGCAATGATTATATTTTCAGTATGTGAATAAACCGACATTTTACCCTCATTACTTCTCCATTGCTCTATTTTGAGCTTTCCACAAAATATCTACAAGAGAGAAAGGAGCTGTTATGCACAAAGGCTGGTGTAACCTCACTTTTGTTACTGGGAAAAAGAGTAAAGAATATTCAGAAGTAGAATTGATGAGTGGGGATTCCTGTTTATGTGGTTTTCACAAATTTACATCTCACCTGGCTAAAAAGAAAAAAAATTGCTAGTGATATCTGTTTCAGAACTCATAGGTAAAGATTTATATTTCCTGGCTTTATTGCTTCAACACAAAATTGCACGCTACATTTTTCTTATAGTCAGTCCTCTCCTAATGCACCGTAGATATAACTGTGTGAAGTGCCCTCTTGATCCCAGTGAAACATTTGAGCTTTTTCACACCTTCCTGGATCGAGGCATCTTTTACACTAGCAATGATAGACTTTTAAAGTAATTATTTAACAATTAACATGACCTCGAAAATGCACCTAAACTTTTATAAACTGGAAGACTGCATTTAGATTCGGTGGTACTTCAAAACCCTCGCAGATGCTCAAAACTGTGATATTCTGAAATAAGACACAAGCTCAGACTCCCCTCCAAATACTCTGATGGGTTTTAGACAGTAGACATCAGGTAAGAGAGATCTGGTGTTACAAGAGCACACTAATGGCCTGCTGTTGGCTAAAGGGTGGAGGGGTCACCACCCTTTCGGAGAAGGGCTCATTTATTTAGGTATGTTGAACACAGAAGGACCCTCAGAAGAGCTTCATCTGGTCGTGACTTTATCAAGGTTACGTAAGTAAGAAAAAAATTGTGGAATCAGAAGAATCCATTTGAGAGTTAAATGCTTCTCCAACAATAACAAGTAAAAGATGCTTTGTCTTTTAGGGTTGTTCCACCTCTTCAGTTACTAAAAAGTAGAAGAAAGCAGTTTTCTACTCTTGTTTTCCACACGAATGAAAATAGACTGTGTTTACCTTTAATGGCTGTTTCTGGCAACCACAGTGACGGTCCGAAGCTCAAAGCAGATGCCAAAAAGTCAGAAGAATAGAAGAGACATTACAGCCCATGCCATTTGCTCTCATTGGAGACTTTTCTCTACTTAAATTGCTGTGAATGATGTAAGATGAGGCTGCGCCTGGGACACCACGTACACAGTGTTAACACCTACAGACGCTCACTGAAAATGTGGTGCGAGGCACCAAGCTCCCTGTGCGTGCTTTTAGTGTCAGCTCGCAGTTTCTTCTCCATCTGCCTAAGGATTTGAGAACTTCCACACAAAAGACAATTGCAACTAAACCACTCATAAAAACAGGGAATAATAAGCCACTTCAACTTCCATCCTTAAACACTACCACATCCCAGAGAAACATTTTTTTTATTATTGATGAGTTAATAGAGAAATGTGAAAGGAGTTCAGCAGTCAGCTAAGTTTTGTCAATTAACTGATGGCAGAAGACATCTCGTGATTCACATGGCTTTCTGGTAACATGTTTTCAGTCAAGTGTTTCTATTTATCTCCAGATTATGGAGAAGGTGCAACTTTGTTTAAACTTGAATTATATTAAATTCAATTTATCCTTAATATCATAAAATGAAAGTGAGATAGGCACTTACAGTTCTGTGACAATGAGATGTTGGTTGTATCCCTTGGAACTGAATTGTAGATTCAAATAGTTACATCTTGTGTAAAAGGCATCATCTTAACACAATTTTCTAGACATGCTCATAAGTGTCTTTCACCTTTAACTGAGATTACAAATCAGTTTTAAATTTATATATATATATTTTCATCTTAAGGCATCCTCTACGTAGGAAAATGATACAGTATATTCTTTGAAACTCAAAGTTTTCAGATATTATTTTAAAAACAATGTTCTCAGTATACAATTTCAGCTTTTTTTTAGGGGGAACAAAAATCACCTCAGCATTTAGGAGGGCTTGTATTTGATACATAATTATCAGTTTACAGTGACTCAAACACCCACTCCTGATTTCACTAGATCCATGAAGCTTTTACCCTTAAATTTACTGAAACAGTTTTTCCATTAGCTGGATTTACTTGTCATAGACTGTAGTGAGAAGTGCCTCAGCAAGTTAAGATTATTAAATCGTGCAGTGCTTATTGTGCCTCCTTGCCCTGGTCTGGACTATTCAGCTACATTTCTGTTAAACAGGTCAAAAGGAGCAGAATGCCTGTATTATACAGTATTTCTGCTGAATCGAGCCTTAATAAATCGACTAGGCTTCTACTTTAATCTAGCATGGTGCACATAGTGAAAATAAGAATATGTGGAACAGCTTCTGAATGATGTTGCTATCTGTCTCTTTTCAAAAAGAAAAAGAGCAGTTTCTAACAGCATAGGCCTGTTGAAGATGATACAGATTTTCTGATATTCTAGAATGCTGAATAATAACAGCAGTAAACGGCAGAACAGATATTGAAGTAAGCCATTATATTAATAGTAATTAATAATAATATTAATAAAATCTGATACACTTTAACTGTGAACCCTTTCTCTCGACCACAAGTAAATTTGCATTGTACCACTGGAGTTTTTAGCTGTGTGTTTATGTAAGACGAGGTTCAACAAGCAAGGAACAAAGACAGTTTCCAAAAGCTGAAAACTAAAATGAAACAGGATCTCAGGCTAAATCTGCTGAAAGCTTGCTTTGACAACACTTCAGTGAAGCTACTTTTGAATAACTAAAAGAAGGAAAAGTTTCTAATGGTTCCATGAATATTTCAGAAAGCACATTAAAATAGCAATATGAAATAAAATAAATGAAGTGATTTCACAGTACTACCGACAAATCAGGTTTTCTGGGTTCCAATATTCATTTGAATGAAACTTGAAAAAGTTTTTTCACTATCCTGCCAGGTCAGCTACAAAGTATGTAACACTATGTTTTCTAGAAGCAAGGGATGGATATTTCTTTGCATATCATTTATTTATATTTGCTTATGAGTGCATCCTTAATGAATACATCTACCAAGAGCATTCAGAGGGAAGTCAAGGTGAAAGAAAACAAGAAATGAAACCACTCCATCTCTTTCAGTTTAACATCTAGGGAAATAACAACGCATGAGCATTTACAACTGCGATATGATGGACAGGACAAATGTAAGGTATCCCCTGGAGTACTGAGACAGTTGGAAAGAATTCATGCTCACAAAATGTAAGACAGCTTCGTAATTAAAAAGGCAAAAAGGTAGAAAAAGAGATTTTAGGCAACGTGAGACAATGAATAATAAGACAATTGAGCAAACACAGAAGATACTCCTAATAGAAACGGTTCTTCTCCTGATGTGCACATGAGCTGTTCACGGTGCAGCCACAGTGGTGGGTATAGAAGCAGAATCCACCACAGAATTCCAAAATTGCCACAAGACCTTCCTTCCATCCACCTTTTATAGTTCTCCAAATACCTCTTTACACTCTGCTTCTTCACAATGTTAGTCCCATTTTAACCAACGTTACCCCACTGCTTCCTCCAGCTCATCTCTTCATTCAAATTTATCTACCAGCCTTGGTATCTTTTCTATGACATACAGCTTGCTAACTCTTTGAGCCATGGAACATATTTTTATTTTGCATTTCCACAACACCTGGCAAAACACAGTTCAGCAGATTCAAGTAGATTATATTATTGCAAAAAAACCTTTTGAGTCCTCTGCAAAACAGGATGCACAACTAAATTGAGGCAGAGGGATACTGGGCAGGGAGAAGGTATTCTGTTCACATTAAGTAAGGAATCTGTCACAGTTTGGAGGGAAAGCAGAAGTCAGCAAGCTCCTTAATTTGTTCCTGCCATACATTTTATAAAGTCCAAATTTAATCTGAAAACCTTATTTTGTGTCCTTTGCGGTTCTTATCTACCAGGTTAATAAAAATAAAAATTAAAATAAATTCCCATAATTCAAGAATTTTAACAAGAAGATGCATTTACTAAATTCAGTTTTCCCTTCCAACACAGCTCCTCTATCCCATTCTGCCACCTCAGCAATTCCAAAGTCTCTAAACTCTTGCTGAATATTTGAGGCACAGAAGACAGTGTCACTTAAGTATTTCCATGTGAGCTATTCCTAAATTCTAGTAATCTCCATCTCTTTGTCTCTTCTACTTAATGGTGTTCAGTAAGGAGAGAGAGAAGAAAGGGAATTAATGGGAGGGCCTCTCAGTACAAGAAGCCCCAAAGCTGCCTTACCAGCTCTCTCTGTAGAGTTTTCATTGCAGAAAATGCCAAGAGCTCTTAACTTTGGAAAACCAAATAATTTAATGTTACAGTTTAAAGATACAGTTCTTCAGTCTGATTTCCTTTGAAATGTGGCAAAGCAGGATCCACGGCATGCTCCGTCAGAAATCCTGATCCAGGGGCCCAGTCCTGGGGTCACATCGCAGGGCACACGTAACTGAAGTTTAGACACAGCCGGTAGGACTGGTATTAAAGAACAAAACTTTATAAAAAAGTAGTGATTAATAAAAAATAAAAATGATGATTTGACATGGGAAGACAGAAGAGAGATTCAGTGTTTCTGACCCTTTTGTTCCTGATCTGGATTTGTGGGACATTAGATTCCCCACCAAGGAAGACTGCTCAGTGGGTTAAAGCTTTTCATCTTTGGGAAATTAACCTGAAAGCACAGAAGTGGAAGGGGTGGCTCCATCCCCTGTCAGTGTTTACAGGCATCACAAAACCACCCTGTAGGTTCAGCACAACTTACAGACCCATCTCAGAAGGAAGCCAAGGAGAACAACAGGAATACTGTGGGTTGGTCTTAAGCTGCACAAGCAAAGCTATAGAGAGAATTCTGCAGACATTCCCTCCGTGTCATGCCAAGTCCAGTCAGTGCCATACACACTTTCTTCTTAATGAGGACCAAATTAATTTCCAAGATACACATACAATACACCCTCTTTTGTGAGAAGAAAAAGTATCATTTCTACTTCAATAAGCTCTTGAAGGCTGAGGGAAGGAAACTTTCAGGTTCTGTTGCCAAGCTTTTGAGAAGGGTCATCTAGGAATATATGTGAATGATAGACAATGGTTAAGTTTTCAGTTAATCACGGGTAGAAGACTCTCATGAGGTATTTTATTTGCCTATCTCCAACACTTTATTAAAAAGAGACAGTGCTTAAGACACAAAGCAAACAGATAAGAAAAACTATTCTCTAACCTATCATTTTTTATTAAAAACAAAGAGGAAAATTCCCATAGCAGAGCGAGCTGGTTGCTTTAATGACGTTGGAAAGATTATGCGGGAGTAATGGGAAAATTCAGTTTGCTTTGGATTATTTAAGAAATTATAGATATTCAGTTATGTATTTTCCAAGTCCTCTGAAGCAGAGTTTTAGAACTAGCATTGATTTTGTGGTGGATAAGACAAAAGGTCTCTCTCATAGGATACAGAAGATAACACAGCAAAATAAAAAACAACAGTTAATCTAATTCAGTTTCTTTCCCAGTTCCCTGTTTCAGATGCTGATATACCTCTGTAATTATAAGTAACTATATGACTTAATGAAAAATTTTTTAAAAAAGCACAATGAAATTTGAGCAAGATTTGAACAGTTCAGATGGGGATAAGTCTTGTGAACGCTATATTCCACCCAGTGCTTTTTTTTGGACAAAATATCTTCCTGATATTTTCTCCTCCTCTTCTTGAAAATCAATTTAGCATCATCTGAAGTCATTATATAATACAAACTGTATCCGCTTTAGTGAACTATCTGCAGGCATTTCATTCTGGAGACTCTGACTCAAAAATATTTTAAGGTGAGTCTCCCATTTGCAGAGGACCATGATGAAACATAACCTGAAAATCCTGATCTAAGAATTAAAGTAGGATTAGAACTGTTGCACGGGGTTTTTTTTGTATGGGCATGAATTTTGTGCACTAACACCATCTCACTCCACGCTGTGACGGCTGATTTACCCCCTCGCTCAGAGCCGATTCTCAAAGCAGATCAGTGCGAACAGTGGCAATGTGCCCTATCACGGTCAGGATCAACCATCCCAGGTCTAGCAAACCATGAAGAATTTGCAGATTGAATCGAATGCTTTCAGATCAGTAGAGCAGAGGATGCAGGTAAAGTCAAAGAGAGAGACGGGATTACAGAGCAAAGCTCCGAGGAGCCAAGGAGAAGATGTCTCCCGGCTGGGACACAGAGTCGCCCTCAGCTGAGACCTGGGTGAGTCGATGGGCCTGACGGACACCCCGGGGAAATGGAATACAGCACACAACTACCAATAGGCGAGAGGCCAAGCTGCAGGGAAAATGTGAGGTGGGAGACATTTGCGTGACTGCCACTTCCAACCTGAGAGCCTTGGCAGGAATGACAATGTGTAGGTTTGCTTGCCCAAAGCAGCACCTGCTGGCCAGACAGGCCTGCATAAACCAGTCGGTGAAGCAATCTCTCTGGTGATCTATATCTGCTCTCGGCTCCTCCCGCTCCCTCCCTCTCAAGTGCAGAAATGGATTATGCAAGGACTGTGCATGCAAGGATTACTTTAAAGCAATAGATTCAGGAGAAGAAAAAGAAATATGGCCTTAGGTATGTTTAATGTTTCCCAGGCTCCAAGGTATGCATTCCTTCTGTTTGTGTTAATCTAACAAACAATTTAAAATATTTCAACTGAAGTTTCAGCTTGTTTTATGCAATTCTGTGATCGCAACACTGTCAGGTACAGACTCTGACCTTGGCTTCCAGCTCCTGCGGAGAGAAAGGTGGGGGAAACAGTGCTTTGGCTGGAAAGTGCAGCATACAAAAATATGTGCCAGGTTACTGCAAGGTCCTAGGGCACGCAATGCACCAATCCAAAAGGTCCTAGTTATCATTGCTGTCACTCCTCTGAACCTGTTGCTTGGTCCACACCTGTCACATTGGATGGAATCCCAGAAGTGGTTTTATCTTATTAGAAAGCATCATCGGACTAACAGTAGATGTAGATGCAGTAGAAGCAAGGAGCATGGGGATGAAATGTAGCAAAGTGAAGGTTCATCAGCTTAGACTGGTATAAATTGCAGCAAACACAGTCAATTTTGAAGTAAGCGTACAGACCAGCTACTAAAAATTAAACAAGTGCCTCATTCACTTGTTTCTTGCCATAGAACATTTTCACAGGATACTGCAGAGAATAAAAATATGAGTGTTCAAAAGGAGACCCCCGAAAGCTGTGAGATGAGGTTGTCTGTTGATGCTTATTAAACACAACAGAGCAGATGCAACCTCTGGCTCAGGAAGTCCTTGATGGGTAGAAGCAGGGGAGAATATAACAAAGAAAGCACAAGCAATGTTTGCTTTATCTTTTTTTTATGCTCTTTCCCTAAGTATCTACTAATGACATTGTCAGAACTCCAACCATGCACAAAGGAAACAACAACAACAAAAAAAATTAATTTCTCATGTTTTATTAGATCCAATTTTCAGTCAAACTAATTGTAATATGGCAATTTGATCTGACCTAATTCAGCCTTTCTTTAGAAGGAGAGTTGGTGAACATTTCTATTTGTGAAGATTGGACTTTTTTTATAGCAGAAAATTTTTTAGTACTGTTGGTTGCTTCTAACACTGTTTCAGTAAAGACAATTTAATTTTTGTCTTTTTGTTCCTATATTTTTCCTCTGTCCTTTTCTGGCACAGAATAAAAGAGGAAAATCGTTAATTACAGATTATTTTTTTTTCTATTTTTTTCCTTCTGACTCAGTACAACTTTGAAAAGTCAAACTTTTAAATTACTGAAAGGTAAAAATAAAAACCTACTTCCTCCAACTAGTGATCCAAAGTTTAATATTAATAATAATATTAATATTAGAGAACAGCCCAAAGTATAAAAAAGAAAAAGTGACCAGCTTATAGACACTTGTTCTATTTTACTGCTCAGTAAAAGATGAATGAGTGGAAAACTTTTTTAAAGAAAATGTAGTTCAATAAAACTATTAAAAACCATTAGTTTTAATCTCAGATCTGGTAATGTAAAGTAACACCAATTAAAAAAAAAAAAAAAAAATTAGGATCTGAAGTCTGTTTTTCATTCCCAGCCATTTCTATGCCAGAGACCACAACCACTACTTTTAATGGAGCTTTGCAGTTTCCTGGACCCAAATATATTCCTCTCCTCCCGTCTGTATTCCCAACTAAACAGACACGTTTTAAAAGTGGCAAATGACACAAACACTGTACCAAAGGCAGCCCCAGTCCCAGAGAACTTATGAGCAAACTGATATTCAATTAAACACATCTATAAGCAGTAACATGCATGAATAAGGACTCAGCAATACAAGTTTCTGCCAGAAATTTCTAATACTCTCTTTTTCTTGCTGGGAAAGGAATAGTTGTGTAGCCAAATCCCACTGGCACAGGTAGATACTAGTGCATCACAGATGTACAGATGAGTTGACACAGGTGTTTCCAATAGTTTTCTTCGGAACTTTTGAACGCTACACAAAATCTCACCCATTTCCCCATGCATACGGCAGCTGCACTGAAAAGAACCGTCACTGCTATGGTACACAGGAAAAAACGCTCCATTCGCCAGCTGAAAACATCTTTTCTTTTTCTTATGCTTCTTTTCTAAGTCTAATCTCCCTTCCCTCCCCCAATACTTCAATATTCAGAAGATAAGCCTTTAAATAGACTGATAAGGCTTTAAATTTAAAAAGCAGCTTTGGTGAATATGCCAAAAATGTTTCTCCAAAACCATCATAAGATAGGAAAACACACGGTTGGAAAAGGGTGTGTTTCCCAGGGCAGTAGTCTGTGTTTTGTCCATCACCCAACAAACAGTTCTGTTGAGAAGCATATATGCAATGAAAATCCTCCCATAATCCTCACTTTTTTTTTTTTTTTTTAATATTTAGTCCAAATGCTGCCCACCTGCACAGGGTAAATTTCATTCAGAAGGAATAAAGGGTTCCCATAATTTTTTTCCTTTCTGGTGAAAGTTTCTCCAGAAAATGGGGGGAAAGCTTCTATCATCTCTTCTGCAAAACTAAGAAACAGTAAATAGATTGTATTCATTCTTGTCCCTTTAAGAAGGCTGAGTCATAATATTGAAACATACTTTTTTACAGCATGTACATTAAGAATTATTTTAATTCATAAACATTAGCAGCCTCTAACTCTTGTGGGAGTTACCTTCCATCTTGTGGTCATGCAGGTTCCATCTCCTAATAATTTCATTTTATATTTAAATCAAAATACCATTTTATTTCTTCAATAAAGGAAGAATAAATGATGTGAAAAGTCAGCCTTTGCAAATGCTAAGGAAATCCTGGGACTCGACAGCCAGAAGAAACCTATTTTTAGGACTAGATGTTTATAAAACTAAGGACAGCTTTTGTCCTAGATAAGTGCACAATTTCTACTCATGTGGGTGGATTTTTGGTGATGTGTTTAGCACAGAGTAGAAGAAAACCTAGTATCTTGGCAAGGTATGAATATAAGAAATGTTCAACGCTTACAGACCAAGCTGGACAGGTTAATACAGGTGCAAATCCTCTGGTTTTGGAGGTTGCTTTCAAGGATGAATTTTGCTCCAGTGGAATCTAAATCGTTGCTCAGTAACATTAAAGGGTCAGCGCTCCCTTCAATTTGTTAATGGGGAAAACCACTGGCTTTCAAATAATGCAAGAGAATCGGTTTCTACTGATTTATAGCCCATTGGAATAATTTTAATTGGACTTTGCTGATTTTCTGTGCTGATGGCTACTCCTTTCTTAACTGTTTGTTTTTTCCTAAGCAGTGGAGCACTCAGAAAAATTACTTCAATGATTATGTAAGCAGAAAAATGCTCCTTGGTGGAATTAAAACGCTATTAATTATAGCCCCTTCTGGAAATATTTTGCCAGATGCTTAGAAATTAATGCCCATGGATACCTGACATTTGTATTTTAGCTGTGTGATTTTTACACATAAATATTACCTTCAGAGGGAAAAAAAAACCCACAAACCTTCCTGAGAGGACTTTTTCGGGTAATTTTCCACTTTTAACCCTGTGCATTAAACCCTCGTGTGAGTGCTGGAATCACACACACACGTGTATCTTCCGCGACGAGATGATTTTCCCGTGGCGGTGTCACATTCACCAGATGCAGGATCACCCCCTCCCTTTGCCATCCAGGTTTCATCACTTCCCTCACTATCACACAACACAGTCTTCTGGCCTTGCTACATCTAATCTTCAGTTCCTGTAAGGTTAGCTGGGTGATTTATACCAAAGTAACCAGCTACTTGCATCTTTTGGTTGGTTTTTTTTCCCTGAAGTGACTGGAGGAGATGCTGTGCCTGGGCGAGCACTGTGAGGTGAGTGAGGCAGCAGAGCGGCTCCAGCACCGTGCCACGACAGGCTGGATGAGTGGCTTCTGGGCCAGCACCGCCTCACAGTCAGCCAGCTCCAAAACACGAGCAGAGCATCCAATGTCTGGGTGTGCACACCTATTTGTGCGGACGTGATCTAGTTTCAAATCCCCAGATGCCACTTCGAAAATGTACAAAGGCCCTGACTTAGAAAAATCTACGATCTCCTCTCTTCGCATATTTATCTTCTGGTTTTCCTACCAGATCACACTGTGTAGAAAATACGAGGATACACTTTCTCACACACAAACACAACTTCAGGAAAAAAAAAAAAAAAAACGCCAATGCAAGTTAGAAGCCTCCAACGTTGAAACAGAGCTCTCTGTAAGAGTTATTTAGGAGATAAAAGAGAGATTAAGGTATTAAAAGCCTTATAAATAATTTGTGCCATTTAAGGGCATAACATTTCTATCAATAATTTAACATACATATTGTGTGATTAATCAGAGACAAAAGGCCTAAAAGATTCCCACAGGCAGTGCCCTGGATCGTGATCCTGTCACAGGGACTGGAAGCAAACATAGGTACTGATAATGTAAATGTGGATAATGTCAGATGGTGCTACCGGCTTCAATGTTACTAAAAACTAAGATTATTCTTTGCTTATTCGCATTACTGGGAGAACTTTGACCACAAACCAAGAAATACTATTCTGGGAGGATGAGCTGAGATCCCAAGCCAAAGGGCTGAAGTGTCTCATCTGCACCCAGAACAGCCAGGAGAGAAACTGAAAGGGAAACAGAAGCCAAGCTTTGCTCTCCATGGTGAAAGCATAAACCTGCAGTCACTGAACTGAGCAATTAGTATAATCCTACTTTTCACATCAGGGCAGCAGCAATCCTCAAATATGGGGGGGGGGGGGGGGG
>NW_020799118.1:2941596-2980392 GCF_003259725.1 Athene cunicularia | reverse complement strand
GGGGGGGGGGGGAGGAGGGGAGAAGAAAAAAAGGGGGAAAAAAAAAAAAAGATTAGCAAAATATCAGCTGGTGCTTGAATGAGTGGACATGATGTCTCATTTTTCACCTTTAACAAAATCAATAGATAAGGAATGCAAGAGAAAGGTGTATGCTTTAAGCTTTGACTTAAAACCAAATGAGATTCTTAACATAATTGATTTTAATTCATCATATATGCCATTTGTTTTAGCTTTTTGAACACAGTTTCTTTTCCTCTCTATCACAAGACAAGAGTAACAAAACTCAGTGGTTAATGGGCTTTGTAGTTGAAGCCCAGTTGCTTTGGAAAAAAAAAAAAAAAAATTGGAGGGTTCACAGTGATGAACTTGGCAAAAAAAACCCCATCCTTTTTTGCCAAAGGATCACGGAACAGAGAGAAAATTCTGTCACCAACAATTGCCATTCTGGCCCAGATGCTGCCTGGCCTGTTTCAAAAGCATCTGCTGCTATGCCCATGCTGCCAGCAGACATGCTAATCTCACCCTTTGGAACACCAAAATACCTCTGCAAAATACCTACTACAGCAAGTCCAAATGGATGAGCTTGTCAAGGAAAGCTAGCTGCTGAAGAAAATCCCACCTCATAGCTCTGCAAAATCTGCCATCATATTGGAAGTGCTTCAGTGAGTTAGGGCTGATTTAAATGTTACCTCTGCCTCTCTGTTTCTGCCTGTCTCCTACAGAAAGGACAGCAGTTTGTGAGATGTCTGCATTTCCTTCAGCAAACCACCAAAATGCTGTTCTCCCCTTCTGTCCATCCCCCCAAATCAAGTCTAGTACATTAGCTAGGGTCATGTTCTATCACTGCCCCCAGGTATTGGATATTATCTATTTGCTTACTGGAAAACAACTAAGGTTGGGACTATTCCTTTCCCAAATAGCACCAGCCAAAGAATTCATTACTTCCACAAATCCTGCATGAAGTACTAATGCCATCCTCCTCATGTCCTCAGTGTTGTCTCATCACCCCTTGGGGTTGGCTAGTGTCCTCCTAAATGTTAACTCTGAAGTGCTCGAACTTATTGTGCCAGAGAAAGGTAAAGTTTTAACAGCAATGGAACTGAAGAGAATTTATGAAAGTGTGAGAAATTCCTCTAAATTTGTAATTTCTATTCACTTCATCTCTAAATTTACCATAGCTTATTAGAAAGGCAGCTCATAACACCTTTTCCCAAGGAAAAAAAAAAAAATCAAAAACAAACTCCCAGATAATCAGAGAACTAAACAACCTACATCAGTATCCTGTCAGCTGTGGCCTTTTTCTAGAAATACTAGAAAAAAAGGTGTTTTGGCAAATAATTTCTATTCACCTTCAACCGAAACAGTTTAATGTCACTGAAAATGACAACTCTGCTCAGCATCACTGCATTCACTTTTAATCACCACTCTCCAGGCTTTACTACATCTTCTACTCTATTGGCTTATGGCCATTTCAAATGTTATGTCCTTGAGTAACAATTTTCTGCTTTCCCATTTTTTCCCTCGAGCACAATAAAGGGTTTCATGGCATTAAGAGCACAGAGATTTAGCTGCATAATCCTTGTTGATATTATTTGAGGAGAAAAGTCAAAATTAGAGTCAAAACCCAACACACATTACATCTATTATTTTTTTCTGACATATATAATGAAGAATACAGTACACTGAACAAGGGGTCGTTTTATCCAGAACATTCCCCACATATGATAAAGGGAAGTTCTATGTGTGCACAATGCACTTCGTCTCTAATATTAGTGTCTGTTTTCTTTAAAAAAAACTGTCAGGTCTGAGTATTATTTCTAAAGGAATTTATTCTCATCTATCAAGGAATGAATTTTAAAATGGTTTCATTATTAAATTTTATATATATATATATTTCCAAAAACAAGTTCTTAAAAATAATAATCTAGAAAAACTCTGGGGTTATACTAAAGATGCCACTGTGACGTAAAGTTAAAACATACACGTGATGTAAGAGACTTAGTGGAATTCAGTCCTTCTGGGGCCCATTCAAGTATTTAAACTAACCTTCTGTGCATCGAGTCAAACTTTTCACCAGTGTTACTCCTTAGAGAAGACAGTGGGGCCAGCTCTGAGACGTGTTGGTGCCTCTTTTTTGGACATCAGAAAAACAGTGTCTCGACAATGAAATTTCTTAAGGGTTCCCCGCATCTGTTGTATATCATCTGTACAGGGAGGAATCTGGGCTCTATAAGGCTTGAAAATATTAATGAATATTTCCAGGAATGCCAGGCTAATTTTTTTTGCTAAATATGTGAAGCACTGGATTTCAACAGATTCATACCTCCCATTAGCTAGTAAATCCTTTAACTCTAAACCTGCAAATAAAAATAACTCCCTTGCTAATCTTTAAAAATATCTTCATTGTAGAAAACCTGCATTTATTCATGATATATTGTAAAGATTTTTAATTATATCTGTACCCATCATAATTACAATGCCTCATTATATGATTATACAGGTTCCTATTCATTATGAAAATGCAATTAAGAAAATGAAAGAAGAAGAACATCGCATACACCTTCCAAAACTCTAGAAAGTAGCTACTCAGAAGGCCTAACCGTGCTGGCTTTATTTGCACAAGTCTCAGAGCAGAGAAACACAAGCTTCAAGACAAAATAAGCAATAGGTGTGACCGTATCTCTGTGGCTGGCTGGGCACTATGTGTCAGTGAAGTTAAACAGAACATCGTTTTATGGTTTTTCCTAATGTACTCCTGCTTGGTACCGTCTTGCTGAATTGTTTCCTTTAGCAGATTTATCAGCTGCTTCCTTGACTTAATGAAGATTTGGTGGAGATGGGCAAAACAATTTCTCTTGACAATAACAGCTACACCCTGCCAGCAGGTCTGTAGAAATACACCATCATTTGTTCAGTTACTCAAAAGATTTTCATTCCACTTGTGGAAAAAAAAAAAAAAAACAAACCACAACTTTTGTCTTTCGACACTGAGCTTTCAATTTTGGCAACAGCCAGGCTGTTTTCTGCTATAGTGCATTCTTCTGCTACCTAATAGAGTATTGATCTTTCTAAGCAAGTGTAAAGCAATCAATACATTACAAAGAGGAGGAGAAACAGGTAAGAGAAACCGTCTCATTATTTTCATATGTGAGTGGAACAAAGAGAAGTGGACTGAAACCAACAAACCAGAAATTTTTGGATACTAAACATCTTTTGTGGGGTTTCCACTCTGAGGCAGTTTTGGCACACATTATGTTTGACGTGATATAGAGATACCTAGTGTAAGGATTTAGTTGTACTGACTGAGTGAATAGAGCCATTTAATCTATGGTACATGTATTCATTAATTTCTTTTGGTTTATTTTAGTAATAAAAATAAAGGATTATGTAGTATGCATCCAGCCAGGAATTTGGAGGTGTCTCTGTGCATGTAGAAGTAGCCTCCAGTATGTACCAGCTAGAGTTAGGTGGGATGAATTTGATCACCCCAACTTTTATCTTTCTGAAGTGACATTAAATCAAGATCCTATCTTCACTTCCTACGTGAAGGTTCAAAGTTACATGCCACTTTTAAAGAGAGATATCTGCCAACAGGGAGAAACTAGCAGAAGGCCACCAGGATGGTTGGGACTTCACAGCACTTATCCTGTGAGCAGAGGCTGAGGGCTGTGTTTGCTCATCCTAGATAAGAGAAGCCTTCAGATATTATTACTGTGTTCAACCTCCTAAAGGAGGGATGATAAAGAAGACAGCCAGATTCTTCTCAGAAATATGCAGAGAAAGCAGAGGCAACAGTCACAAACTACAACTAGGGAAATTCTACCTGAATATAATGAAGACATTTTTCACGGTGAACATGTTTAAACACTGGGAACGTCTGCCAAGAGAGTCTGTGAAATCTCCATCATTGGAGACAAGGTCCTGAGACACCCGAACTAGCATTTGAAATTATGCCTGCTTCAAGCAGCTGGACTAGAGACTTCCACAGGTTCCTCAAAAATGTATATTAATCTATGATAGGCTTTAGTAAAAAAAATTTCTTATACTTTATTTGTACTGCAAGATGACCATTTTCAAATGGATTTCCAAATCCAGGCTGTTATTCTAACAGCCCTGCCTACCTTCTTTCTAGTCAGAATAAAATCAAACTGGATCTCTTAATGTGTGACTTCTGTAGCTCTTCCTCGTTACACTTGTGGCATTGACATATTTTCAGCAATTTCCTGTCGGCGCAGCCAAGCACATCAAAGTTTCTATAAAAACATTCTTCCTTTCCTTCTAGAGAATCAGTAACAAAACCCCCCACATACATCTAATTTCTGCAAATCATTGACAAAGTCATCATCTAACGTTATAGGTGATCATCGGAGTATAGAGTAGCTGGAGTCCCAGCAGCCCTGTTAAGAAGATATTAAATGTGGGTTTTTTTTCTAAATTTATAACCTAAATTCATGTCAGACACTGTGCTGTCATTCTCCTTACCTCAGAATTCATGCCACTTTCTCTGGTGATTAGTCTCGGTAGCCATTCTCCCATGTACTTTAGTGAAATCTGCTTAGTGGTGGAAACAATTTCGCTTAATTTGCTGTAGTCTGGATGCAATATGCAGAGACAAGAGTTGCAGAACTGGCTTTTGGCATCTCAGGGCAAGACCTTGCTTTCCTGAGAACTGCTCTGGCACTGTGTGCCCCTGCCTTGCCCCATCAGTCTCCAAAGTGTCTGTGAAACAGCAGGTCCATGGCAGAGCCATGGTACCCGTGATCTTTAAACTAAGTATGTATTGTAAACTACGTACGTTGTGTTTGTACAGCCCCTAGAAAACTAGAAATGGAAGCTGTGCTATCATAAAGTGTATGCCTCCAGCCCTGTGAAAGCATCAAGGCTCTGACATCAGATTTGCAGGCAATGATCATTTGGGAGTTCCCAGGGTTCCAAATCCCTTTCACTTATATCACAAACAAAAATCCCTGAATCCCTGCTCTAAATTGAAGCTGGAATTAGTTTATAATGATAAAATACCTTTTTTTTTTTTAATTTCTATGACATAATTATCACCATAGACTTATTCATTAAGATTTTTATTTTTGTTTCCTTAAAGCTGGCGAAAGATACTGTTCATTAGGGAGGGAGGAAAGAATCAGCCTTGTGCAAATACAAGTTCACCTTGAGCTTGCAGGATATTCCATTTGGTTGGCTTTGTTGATTTTTCTTACCTGTTGCCCATGGCTCTAGGTCATGAGATAAAGGAATCTTTGCACAGAGAAAAACTCTTCTCTCCCAGTATATAAACTACTTCAGACTGGGTCACACTCAGCCTGGAAAGGGTTAAAATACTGTTCAAGAGCAGGATCTTGGATACGACACAGCAGAGTCTGAGCACACAGTGGGTGATGAAGGCATGGATCTAGGGGTCCATGAAGACATCTGTTCTCTCAAACACCAAAAGAGTCAGTGTATGCTGGAGCATCACAGGATCATGACAGCACTTGAAAAAAAAAAAAAAAAAAAAAATGCAGGGAACTGGAAAGAGGCAGGCAATGAAGGCAAAATCAAAAGAAACAAAAAGAGAGTAAAAGATGTTCAAATAAAAGAGGAAAATGAGAAAGACAAAGAGTGGAAGAAAGGCTTACCTACGTGCAGTAGTGCATATACATATATATTACCAGATTAAGCCCTTGGACATTTATGTAGGAGTCTGAGGACATTTAAAACACCTCCTGTTGTTCAGTTCTGAACAGGCTGCTGGCTGGACCATTACAGACCACCTTTCAATTGTCCTGACCGAGAAGTCCTTAAGCACTTATAAAAACCCCAGCCTTCACTCTCTTAATTCTTATTAAATATGAACGAACAATAAAACCACAAATAGCAACTTTGCCCATGTAATTAAGCTCTCCTCTAGGAGGGCCTCCCAAGTAGGTTCAAAATTTCCTTTCTTGGCATATCAGCTAACTTGTGCTTGCTATGAACAAACATGGGATCTTACTGCACTGGTCACCTCTGAGAGGAAACCTGCCTTACTGCTGGGGCCTTCGCACACAGAAACATTTCCTGACATGAGCTTACCGATTTACACGTGCTTTAGGCAAGTAGAACAATTAAATGTGACATATTAAGAAATTATATTAATTCATTTCTTTCTAAATCACTTTATTACTTCTATTGCCTACCAAGCCAATCCCACAACACTACAGATAAGAGCTATCAAGTTAAAATGAATCTTCCTTTGTCCTCATGCCTGTCCTCTTTCTATCGATGTTGGCCAAAGGAGCACAGTAATTATCCCTAATTATAAATTGAGGTAATTTTTCAGCTTGATCAGACCAGCACCAATGGTGTTTCTCTGCATTAGAAACAAACAAAGGATGGTTCACTTGGGATCAGATGCGCTTGCTTATAGTTCTCAATTCCCTTGGACTTCTAAATTAACAGCAGTTCCACTAAACTCGTATGAGTCTTTGCAAATCCAGCTTGAGCATTGATATATCTCCCTCCTCTTTGCCTATTTACTGTGCCTAAACTTCATCAGGGTAATGATTATTTGCCTAAAATGCTGCTCCTGTAAGGGAGACGCACAAAACAGTGTACGCTGGATAACATAGAGAGAAAGGAATTCCCACCTTGAGTTCGGTTCACATACTACTGGTGGCTCTTCAGAAT
Organism: Athene cunicularia; assembly: GCF_003259725.1. Lineage (NCBI taxonomy): Eukaryota > Metazoa > Chordata > Aves > Strigiformes > Strigidae > Athene > Athene cunicularia. The sequence continues at coordinate 2,973,732 of NW_020799118.1, read as the reverse complement.
CATCCATAAATTAAACTTTCTTGCAAATAGCCCTTACCTAATGCTTGAGTAATGTCAGTTTAGCTGAAGCGGAAGATTAAATACCAAAGGAAATATACAGCAAATTAACAGATACAAAATTAATCATTAGTGTCAGGACTATTAAAATAAATTCAGAATGTTAGCATTTTGAACATTGCCACTAAGTAAACATAGGGAATTGCTTAAGCCAACAAAACCAGAAATTTAATATTTCTGTGAATATTCTGAATTAATATTCTGTCAAGATATCAATATATTTTTCCCAAGTTTAAGGGAAAATTTCACTGTGAAAGAGATAAAAAATGAGTACGAAAAGCTCTAAAAAATATTATTTAGCAATATGTGCAATAGCTGGCGCAAGTTTTGAATGCAGTTCCTGGAGCACAAATCTTTCCTATTTATGCAAAAGGACTAGGACTAGCCCCCTCGTTAAGAGCAGTAACAGGTAAGAATCCGCTGCAGAAAATGAGTACAGGAAACAAATGTTAACGGTGATGACTGGGCTACAAAATGTGATCCTGGGTTGTTTTTTTTTCCTCCCTTCATGTGTTGAAAAGGAACAGCTTAATCCGGTTCAGGATATTAAACTAGGGTTAGTGCTTTCCAGCTCCTTCCCACCTCCATGGAATGGGTGTACTTCCCAGAGTGGGACACAGCAATTCGGCTCAGCAAAGGCAAGACCCTCAGGCTCCAGCAGAGCACTAGGAGAGGGCTGAGGAAACAGGAATCTTCCACATTCCTGGCATGGAGAAACTGGGTACGAGGCTCCACTGAGAGCTGGGATCAACTCATACAGGGAAATGCAGAGATTAAGAGGAGAAAAAGCTCTTCATTGTGCTCCTAACACACAGCTAAAGGGAGGAAGAAGAGTATCAACCATAAAAGTGCCTTTATTTTCCTGACAACTTGTTTTGCCTTGCTCCTTTCGAAGTGCTGCCACACACAATCCATATGCATCCACCCCTCAGATATCTGCCGACCCAAAGCTCTAGGCCAATTACAAGAAGCTGTGAACATGGCCATTCCTGCACAGAGTAATATTTAACAGAAAATAAAACCAAACTAGACTCTCGTCAGCCACTTCAGTATGTTCTCTCCATTTCTTTCTGCACATTGCCCAATTATTCTGATAGATATCAAGGAGTTTGTGCCATATTAATAAAAGGGATGAGATCATTTTTTATATTCTCCAGCTGAATGGTTTACAACATAAGATGTAGGAGTAGGATCACCGTATCTCCATCTTTCAAAAGATGTTGAGCGTAGAGCTGACTGAAACTCATTTCTGATTTTTTGCTTCTAATCAAACGACTGAAATCACCACAAAGCCCGCCAGTCTCTAGGGTATTTTCAATCTGACAAGTATGATTTTTAAAATCTTTGATCAAAAGAGACAACATTAGCTGTTTTAAATGCCCTTTTAATTCTTATATATCTATGATGAGGAGTAAGCTAAAGGAATATCAAAAAGAAAAAATTCCATGGGCAATAGCCTTGGGATTCTATCTTGATATCAATTTGCGTACACCAAATCGATATAATAAGTTTTCACAGAAATAAGATCCACCTGATGAAGAGGCAAAGAAAACTGTTCAAGAACAATGAAGAAATAGATGGTAAAAAGTGAGAATTAATATTTTGCAGTGATGGAAATGCTGGCAATAAGTGGAAATACTGTACACAGCCTTCATCCAAGAAAGTATAGACAAATGGTTAATTTTAACCTCATTTGAGACTGGAGCATGTGAGTCACTGCTTCATTGAGTTCAAAATTAAAATTAAGCATGTGCTTAAGTGCTTTGCTGGAGTGAGGCCATATAGAAGAGTACACTGGTCATGAATTCTTATTGCCGTAAGTTGATTTGGAATTGTAAAGTCGCAGCTTTAAGATAAAATACCTTGATTTTTTTTTTTTTTAATATTTGTTTATATTTAATGCAGGAATGCATAGGTAGCAGGGAAAACTACAGCAGTTACACAGTTCCTCCTGAGAAACAAACACCACATGAATAAAAATTCCCAGAAAACTTGGAAGAAGAAATTAATCTAGAAAATTCCCAAAGCTGGAGAAAGAAAAACTGCTTTTAAAGATTGATTACACTGTCCTGTGTGTCTGTGTGCACTGTGGCCACAGCCTTATGTATTTTTCCCCCCATTCTGCAGTATGTGGTTCACAGTTTACGCTGTAGTGTGGATACAGCTGAGAAAGAAGCTGCTATGAGTATCCCAGTGCAGCAGTTTAGAACACAATTTCTGTCTGACTTACCTCCTGATTATCCCTTAGCCACAACCTGAGTAGAGACATAATCCCTCTGCATGCCCATGGAAATGTCATTTCTAATGTCATCTCTCAAGCACTGCAGCCAAAATGCCTTGCAATGCCCAATAAATTCTCCAGGTGAACGCAGAGAAGAAAAGGAGCCACAATTCTGTCTTTTCCTTACTCTAAGTGATTTGTTACCTCTGAGTGCAAAACAGAGCACGCACAACAGCATCTAAGTGAAGGAAACGTGCCTACCACACTTCTGCCTCCCCACGGTTTTGGTGCAGCGCTGTAGCTCCTGTTCAGCTCTTCAAGAGCTCTGGAGTTGCCCAACATAGGAAACTGTGGCCCATCACAAGAGAGCTTGAAGTGGGAACACAAGGCAAGCAAAGCTCTTTCTACCATCTTGTCTCTCTCCTACTCTCCTCCAGAAAGGCAAGGACAACCTTCTGCATTGAATATTTTATTAACATTACAGCAGGTCACTAGCGGAGCGTAACGCTCTGGCATTGTACGATGCACAGAAAGAGACTGAGCTTAGTTTTTAGAATGAAAAGTCCTATGCTTATCTTGAAGGACTACTTCTTTCCTGAAGAAAATCAGGGGAAAACTAAAAGAAAAGAAAGCATCTGTGAGAAACCAGAACTGTTAGAGTGAGTATCTTCAGGTCTCCTGGAGCTTTCCATTTTAGCATGCACCTCAACTTTTGAGTTCTACACACTAGTTGAGCCCAGAAGATTCTGGCCTGCCAGGAAGTTTTGAGTCTGGCCATATTCAGCTGTGGAAATATGACATAGATACGGTGTTAAGTGTCTGACTATAGTCCCAAAGAGGAAAGAGTCCCAAGTTCCAAATAAAGCAGTTTTAAAGAAAATAAATTTAAAAGAAACTTGCCTACCTGAAAGTAAAATTAAACTTCCATTCTCTTTATGGGCTATGGTTTTGTCCTGGAAACTGCGTGTAATAAATTATGTCTCTGGGAAATACATTGTATGAAAAGAATCACAGTCATTATTGCAAGTGAAATGGCAGAGACTTACCTGTCCCTGAGCTCTTCTACCACCTCCCAGCTACCACAAGACAGACCTGTGTTTTCTGCTTGGTTTGAACTCATCAGCCTTCTTTCACAAAACATATAAACACAACTGTAAATCAGCATTACCAACTCGTGTTTGCATGCATCTGACTGTAAATAAGGCATGGGTTTGTGCTTTGCTGAACAAAGATCTCTGAAAACAGACAGGTGAAAGCTTTCTAAGATGCTGGTCTGTGTCGTCCATGGGAACTGCATGATCTCTATGTGTCACCCTCCTTCCAATACTTTGCAGGGTCTTATTCTCTCCTTCTCCCTTCACACAAGTACAAGAGAACACTGTCAGTCTTACTGAAGCATCAGCACCTCTGTTGATGAGGAGGGGGCTGTGATCATGCTAACACTTCACATGGCTCATTCTTTTTGGAACAACTGATTGTCAGTTGTTTCATGTGCTTGAGGGTGAAGCTGTGTGTCCGAGGCTCACAGGCTTGAAACTGTACCACTGTTTGTCCAAGGACTGAGGAAACAGAGACATTTCCTTCCATTAGAAGGAAGGCTTGGAGAGGTTCCTCTGGCTATCTCATCACCATTCCATGCTGCAATGGGTCAGTGCCCTGCTTCATCGGGACAGCTTTGTATCCCAGGCTACCTGGCTGCACTTCAACCTTCTCCTGCAGCTGCCATTTCCTCCCCTCAGTAGTATCAGAAACCTCTGACTCTCACATAGTCCTTATTACTGGCAGCTCTTAGCTGCTCTTTCACAAAGGAAATGGGTATATTTAATCTTATTTTTGATGTAAGGAAGCTGAGTAACAGAGATGTGAGATGAGTCATTTAAGGTACCTTAGAGATGACAAGCAGGGCCAAGGAGATACTTCAGTGCTCTGTGAGCAAGGTTATGCTGAAAGAATTCAATGTGTATGTAAGTCTGAATAGAAGTTTTGCCTATCAGCAAATACTAGGCTAAAAGTGTTATTTAATACCAACGGCACCAGGATTCCCACTGACATTACTACTCCTACCGATAGCATTATGGTGTTGCCCTTGCGGAGGTCTCACCCTGAGCACATCCTTTGAAGGGTCACATTGCACAGCCTGCAGAAGGACAGGAACTGCCTGGACTGAAAGCGGTTGCACAAAGACACAGGAGCCCTGGTTCTGCTCATCTAAATACGCCAGCTGGATCAGTCTCATTAGCACAGGAGGAGAAATGCCCACCTTGCCTCTTTTGTCTTCCCACACTCACGCAACACCACAGGTGAGATGAAATTACGGGTTAAAATCCCTCTTTAAAAGCCAGTTGGATTCCTGCAGCAATGGTTACTATACATAGTTCCAAAGCCCTGATGCTGGCAGACTTCTAAAAAGAAAAAGACCTGTTTACAGAAATCAGCTGGATTCCCTTATCAATATGGAAACGGTCACATCGTTCTTTGTTAGCATTTACCATCTCAAGCTGTTGAAAGGGAAACTGTGAAAGAGCTTCTATTGAAAAAGACAACAGCTGAATGCTGCACATAACCGAATGCCAGGGCTGTAAAAAAAAAAACCAAATGTAGATTCTTTTTTAATTAATTTCCTTACCGAGCCTTTGTGCTGCCGAATGTTTGTTGATGGACTACTCAGTGAGAAACTACTTATGCATATAAATGGGAAGGGAGGAAAATTTACTTATGAATTTGTTTTGATGCCTTTCCACCCACCCCACCCCAAGGGGTTCTCTGCAAAAGTGGAGATAAATGTTATTGTATTGTTTGTGCAAGCATCTGTTATGGGCCAGAGAAGATTCTTTTGATGACAATAAGGCAAAAAGAGGGAAGACACACCTACTCAAAAATAAGCAGGAATCTCATGCTACTGCCCTTGCCTGACCTAGAGCCTCTTGTTAAGCTGTCCTGTTTTAAATGTTCATTAGGGCAGAAACAATGGCCAATCTATGCCTGGTATTGAGGGTACCCAGGAGTGCTTTAAAAGCCAAGTCAAGGATTTCTGTGTGAGCCAAGGTCTTAGCAGGCCAGCTAAGCACTGCCAACTGGTGGCTGTTTTGTGAAGGTTTGCTTTCACTCTCTATTAATGGTTCTGAATGTTCTAGACAAGCTTCGTTTTCATAGATTGAAAACTAACTTTCAAACCCTTTTTTTTTTAGGACACACTTTAACTTGATGAAAAGGTCTCATAAATTTCTTGTCAATCCTAAAATTATACATCTCCACCTGAGAGAAAGTAAGATTTTCTTATTCCAGTGGACACCATCATTCAAGACAAATGACTTCTGGGGAGCTCCCTGCCCCTCTCAAAGATTCCACCATTCTGGGAGAAAAAAAAAAAAAAAGCGCCTGGTTAAAGCCTCTCTGTCCCTTGAACTTTTGCAATATATTTTCCAATTAACAAATCTCCCTTATACAGCACCACCTGTCTCTCATTGCCTCTTTCTACAAACCACCGTATTTCTGTTTATCTGCTTCTCTCTTTCTACCTGTGCTGTAATTTCCTAGAAACCTTCCTCTCCTCCCGTCTGCACCATTTCATCAAAGCACTTAAACATACGCACAAGCAACAGCCTATTAAAACGTGTGTTTAAGTGCCATTGCTAGGAGGACAGAGTGCTGAACTGAGGTGCAGGGCAGAATCCGACCCCCATAAATGTCTCTTTGTTCTAATTTGTTAGTCCCCAGGAACCTCATAAGGTTCCAAATGGGCTTCAGAAGAACCTGTTGAGATCCCAAGGAAACACGAGGGACTTCGTCAACCTCCAAGCATTACTCTAAGGAATTAATGAACTGAAAACACACTGCTAATGAAAGTTGATGTTTTTTTCTTCCCCTTTCATCAGATATGATTCACTTATGAGAAAACTCTGTCAGAAACTGAATTTTTAAATTTCTAATCATGTGGTTTACTCTTTACAGAATCTCAAGGATGGAAACTGTGTCTTATGTGGTCCAGGTGTTATTTTAAATGTACGATGGAACAGCATATTTGTGCACAAATTGTGAAACAAAAGTCATGAGGAACTGTCATTTCTGTTTTGGAGAATGCCTGGAGCTGGTCACCAGCGGAGATAAATCACCACAGCCTGCAGAAGTTAGTGGTACACTATTGGTTTAAGCTCACCTGAGAATTTGGCTCTCAGAATCTACTGTGCTTATGATTAGATAGACTCCTTCCACCTGATACACCAGTCTTATTCCCCATATCATGGAAAAATAATGTGATTGTGTAGTTAACATTTGCAAAGGCTTGGCAAGGTGGGGATTGAGAAAGGAAATGCTGAAATGGGCATAAAAGATCAGCAAAGTTCCACCCTTTTAACCTAGAATTTCTCTTATACTGGACTGACCTCCTAAATTTGTATGGCATGATCTGATTTAAATGAACATGCATTGGCTTTATGATTTGGAAACATGTATTAATGTTCAACATATACTCAGAAAACACACTCATATAGCTAATCTAAGTCCCATTTATAGTTAAGCCACCGGTGTAGAAACAATCGAGAGGCAAATGTCGTGCAGAATAATGCTGCGGGCAAAGCAAACGAACAATCTGAAAAGGGAGAAAGAAATAATTATCTAAATACAACATAACAGCGATTCTTTAAACTTTCACAGCTTGATCTAAACCCCACTGAAGTTAATGGGAAGACCCCCATGACTTCAGTGAGTTTTGAATTAAGCTTTTAAACATTAGAAATAATATTAGAGGGTTTTGCTTGGGTTGGTTGGGGTTTTTTTTTTAAGGATTTCACACTCAAACCCTGCAATAGAAAGAACATGAAGTAGCAGCTCCTATTGCCTGTCATTTCTTCCCTCAGCCTCTATCAGCATTGCCTGACTCTGGGACTCTGGTAGTACTTTATGAGGAGAGTTACAATCTTCAGAAAGAACCATGTTCTGTGATCCAGTCACTTTATCAAGTCGCTTAAAGCAGACTTAACAAAGTAGTTGCCTTCAGAAAGGCAAGTGATATTTACCCGTTCCTTCCATATTTACTAGTTCCTTCAGACAAATCTGACTGCACGTGACTACCATTGCAGTGGCACTGGGCTCCAATACCTTGGAAAACTGTCACAAAATTAAGATTTCATGTAAAATGCAAAGTGTTGTAATGAAAGTGATAGCAGAGAGGCTTTTCTAGGCACATACCATACTTTCTGCTTTAGCATGTGAGAGAAATGGGCTAATTTGGTGAAATTACAATTCCCATCATACTGGGATGAGTAAAAAGCTTGTTATTGTAGAATCTCCTTTAGATTAAATGTGTGAGCTACAATAGTTCTGCCCAGTCTTTAGATTAAACTTGAGTAGAGCATGGCTCCGAGTGTCTCTGCAAAGCTATATACATTTGCTGACTCTTGAGAAGAAACAGATAAGCCGTACTCGGAGCAGGTCACTCGAGATTGAATCACCTAGAGCATTCACCAGGTACTGCCAGACTAAGATCCAGATGGTTGCACTGCACTTTACAGGGAAAAACTGTGTGCGCAGTTTTAGCAACACTTATAGCAGGAACAATTGATCTATAGGGGGAAAAAAAAACCCCACTTTAAAATAGTTCTAATTACATGCAGCCCTGTCATGTTGTTAAATGAGGCCCACTGCTGTTTTATGAATAATTTGCAGAATTCATTGTCAGTAAATTATATTAGGAATTGGAAATAGGCTCTGGACTGCAACGCAGCAGGTTTTTCCTTCCCTTATAATACATTCAGAGTATTTGTTATAACTACAGAACATAATTGCAATTATACTCAAAGACAAGGGACTATAATGTACAAACAACAGCGTTTCATTTCCCACCAGATTGTGACTTATACTTACACAATAAAAGGAGCTGAGTTAGCAAGAACAGGGACTTTTTCCAATCAATAAAACAAACAAAATGCTTTATGTACACAAGGCTGTAAACAGTAATGGCAAAGTTTCTTTTAAACATTTTTAGGTTGATGCCAGGAACGCCCCAAATATTTCTTTTCCTCTTGAGTAAGAATCCAGTATCATCATATCTGTATCACATCCTGGAAGACAAGCCACCCAAAGTCCAGCACAACCACAGAGCAGAATTTCAATAAAAATACAACTTAAAATATAAAAATTGATCAAAATGTTGAATTCTTCATTCTCTGCCCCACTCTTAATAGTTCTCTTTCCTGTTGCGCTGAACCTTCGCACCATTGCATATCTTTCCAGCTTGTCCCCTCACCTAATCCAAAGCTTGTTTTTCCATCATAAAACCAAGTTGCCTATGCACATTCTCCATACCAATGAGGAGAAGCAGGGATTCGTCCTACCTCTTCTGTCTTAAGTAGCACAAGCATACGCAACATTCCCTTAAATGGATTCAACATAGTGGTCCCCTGTGTCTACACCATCAACTTTGTTGAGAGCTTTAACAAATGCGAGCTTATTCTATCTACTTTAAAGCTACGAGGACCATTATAAACATGTAGCCTGGCTGCTTGTGTAACTCATGCTGCAAGAATATCCCACCCAACAATTTCTGCATCAGTCCCATAACTTCCGACTGAGGTGTAATGCATCATTTAAGATACATCTACTATTCAGTCTTAAATCATTACAGGCTTTACCCATTCCTTACGTAAACTGGTCTGACATCTGACTCTCCTGGCTACACAATGTACATTTTATCTCCAGTATGAATTTGTCTAGCTTCAGGTTCTAATCACTTACATGTCTTTTTATCTTCTACTAAAGAACATTCTGCTACCAGAAGCTGCATCCCCACTAGGGTCCTGGTAGATGACAAGTAACTTCTTGCTTACTTCTGAATAAACCAAACAGACTGATTGTGGCCAAAGATAATTCTTCACATTGTTACTATGAGATGTGTCTTCAAGACTTCAAATCATTCTTGCAGCTCTGTTTTTGAACCTCTCAAAACTTCATTTTTGGCATAAAATTCACATTGGTCAGATGCAGTAAACAAACTCACCGTCAAAAATTTTGGTGCGATTTACATTCTATAATGCCATGTAATTTATGCTACTGTCTTTTAATCCTTCATTGACTACATTCCAAGCCAGGATTTCCATGACTTCTCCTGAACCAGTGCCAGTGTAATGCCTCTGTAGTCATCTTGACCACAGTATTTTATTTATTTGTTTATTTAACACTGGTATAGCATTTGATTTTCTTCAGTCCTCAGGAACACGTGCAAGGCCAATACAGTGGGCTTCAATATGACTTTTTTGTTAGCCTCCTCTGTAACCAGAAAACTAGATCACACTGTTCTCATAATTTGGGAAGAAAATTAGAAGCAGTCGTTGCACCATGGGACCAGGTTCACATAACAGCCATTACATGCGGCTTTGACCCGTTTCCTACTGTGCCATGTTGTTGTCATTTTGTACTTTGCATTTCTGTGGGTAAATGTTATTAAAGATTAGATTTCACTAGAGCAATTACACTAATTAATTAAGTTCAGCTGAAAAAAATTTTCTCACATTTCAAAAATCTACAATTTTACATCCTTATGTAGGGACATCTTTTCTGGTAAACTGTGCTTTTCTTATTTATGCAGATACTCCTTTGACAGCCTCATCTTTGCTAAACTTCAGTCCATAACATGCTGTTGCTTAAGAGGATAATATATGCAGAGGAAAATATATGATAAATACAGATTTGTACAAAACTCTGTAAGCATCTATTTCTCATTATAACCTATAGAGCTGTTCTTACCTGAAATGGCCATTATTTCCCCAGATAAATGTTTAATACTCGTAACAGATACCTGAAAATATCCATTTGGTTTTGGATGTATTTCTCTAGTATACAGCCAAGGAGGAAAACCCAAGAACAGAAGATAAGGGCAATAAGCAGTTAAGGGGAATGTAGTCTTTGATTAGGGAGATAACAGAGTCTAAACCAAAGACAACAACTCTGGAAAACAAAATCTCTGAATTCTCTTCTTGACCCTGACTCTCGCCTACAGTGTGAGTATATCCTCAACTCCATTTCACCTCTGAATCCTTTCTCACCTTGCTTTGCTCACTGTAAGCCCCCAGGGGGTTTCTCTTGCTTTATGTTACGCTCTGTCTAACACAACAGTACGGCAGTGCTGCTATAGCTATAACATGCCTGGAAGACTTTCTCTGACAGGATTATTTAGTAACATGACATAAAATAAGCCATGACGTAGTTATGTACATTTAGTACACGAGCATTCTACAAAGAGGATAACGGAGGATTTTTCTGTGGAAGATACTGAATTTCTTCCTATAAAGAAAAAAAATCCTCAGATACTGAGTACACTGAAGTCCTGCCATGCTGTGTAAATCAGAGGATTACATGCACACTCTGTTTTCTAGAACCATTTCTATGAAAAGCATTCTAAACTTCCAGAGACTACAATAAGGTAAGTTCACAGACTGATCAAAAGAGTCACCAAAACCGAGGAAAGCTCTTACATTTACAGTATAGTTAGGGAAAACCTGGAAATGGGTTATAGCCTTCCCTATATTTGGCTGCTACTTACTTCACAATTCCTGGGTCACTAGCAAAAATATTCACCTAAACGCACAGGGTTTCAAACAACATCAACACAATTTTAACATAGCTTGAGACAAGCTCCGTGGTCTTCCCACAATGCTAAATTCAGTATCTCCGAGGGGGTCACTTTGTCAGTAATATGATGGATTTTGCTGCAGGTTGTGCACTGTCTACTGTTACAATCAGATATATTTGTGTAGCGAAAATGAAGGAGGATCGTGAGGTGACAGCAGAAAACATGACAGCTGCACTTCATTTATGCAAACATCTTTTCAGCAACCTGGGAACGGGGTGCAGACCTTCTGTCAGTCAGTTGTCCCTTTCAGACATAGATCAAAGAAACATTGCACCGAGTTCTTTCCTTTCCCTTTTATTCATTTTGAAATCTGTGCACGGACAAAAAGCCGATTTCTACTTACACGATGATGTCTACTTGACTTCAGCACCAAGTTCTGCATTTTTAGTGGTGTGCCTGTTCAGCACCTCTTCCCATTTCCACTGAAGAACCCATTGCAATGCCTGTGGTGTACTAAATTACCTGGGAATGTTCTGATCGCCAGCTGATGCCTTCCTTGATTGTCAGTGGCCTGGCTGCTCTAGTCCATCAGCACAGTTCCACTACATTCTTGAGGCTGTTATGCTCAGAGAGCTGTTTTTCCTCTGTTAAGGCTACTCAGATGTAAACAGGCAATTCTTTAGGCATAAAATCCTCTGTGAAGATGCATAAAAAGAATCATGGCTTTTATATGATTAACAGAGCTGTCAGGACCTGTTTGAGATTTAACTTCCTTCTTGTGAAAGTTTAACATACTAGTTTCAGGATAAAAACCTACCTGGATCACAGTGTTATGGCAGCTGAAGGCAGGGTTGAAGTCATATGGATGCATAGAAGCTGAGGCAAAATATAGCCATAAGGAATTTTTGTTATATTGAAGCAATATGGAAATAATAGTATTCAGTATAACGTATATGCAACCAGCATTTAAATTTTTTAATGCCAGTTAAAAAGTTTGAATCACCATTCCAATTTAATCTTTTAAATTTAATTTAATTAACACCAATCCACCGTGCTTAAATCCCTTGAGAACCACTGAAGTGTCCACCTTCATGTATATTGATCTGCTTGCTAATTAAGAACACAACCTGAAATTTTAGCTGAGTTTGAAATGGTTACTTCTTATTTAAGCTACATGCATTATTTCAAAGCAGTATAAATTGATGTGACACTTTATAAAATATTCTAAAGGTCTAAAGATGCTCATGCCCCTGGTACCCAGCACAATGCCCCAAAGTATCCAAATATAAATGATAATTAAAATCAAGTCCATGGGCCAGTGAGAAATATTCATTCAGTGCAGATAGTTAGGCTGCACATGACATCAGTTCAAGCAAGACTTACAGAGATGTCACTGGCCAGAAGGCAAAAAGCTCTATCTGGGTGAGATTTGGACAGGGATTCACAGTGGACCGGGAAATTGGTATCTGAGCACTGGTCAGAAAACAGGAGAAGGTCTGGATTGGTTATTAACTGATGAAGGGAAATTCAGAGTTAGACCACCTCATATGTTTGAGCTATAAAATTAGTTTGTATTTTTCATATAAATCCACTTTTAGGCATTGTAAACACAAATGATGGTAGTAGGAGAGGAATAAAGCCCCTCTTTAACTTGCCATAGCTATCAGACTCCTCCTCCCTCTTGTCCGAGGCCCCAAAGCCCTGGGTATTTCCTTGGTTTTAGCAAGGACAAAAGTTGGAACAGTCAAGACCAAGTTGTCCATCTGGACGGCACAAATTCTGCCACGAAAGGCAACGGTCAGCTGAGATAATCAGCTGCGCAGTGCTCAGCCCAAGGTCTCCAGTGGCTGATGCACAACAAAGCGCTTCCCAGACAATTCCCTGCAAGATGTCACTGCCAGCACCCGTCACCCTTTTCATCCACTCTCTCCACCTGCTATGCACCTTCCTTCTCACTAGTAGAGGGTGATAAGTTATCTAATAAATCCATGTCTTCCTCTATTGATCCCTATCCTGATCTAGCGTTTAGGTATGGATTATCTTAAAACACAGGCATTGTCCCAATGAAACAAGGCTGAAGCGTGCACACAGAAATCTAAGTCAAAGTGGATATTCTTTGCTATCTGCTTCCTTTTCCTAATTGCTGCAGTGTCTGTGGTAGTTGTGTCAAACACCAATAGGAATTCATGCAGTTTAAACTCCAGCCAGTAATTTTTAGATCATTAAAAAAAAAAAAAACACCAAACCCTATTCAATCTTTTTTTTCTGTATCTTAACTTATCACATTGCTTTGCCCAGAGGTATTATGTGAGTCATCAGGCTATATCACTTTTTCAAGTTGTTATGTTTACTATTAGTGTTACTTACATTTCAAATCATAACTTCAAATGCAAAGGTGTGGTAAATCAGCAGTTCTACTCGGGGATTTATATGCACAGTTTAAGGTAACCTTCCTGGCATATTTTGGGGGCAGTTCTCCACTGCTTGGCTAGTATTAGGAGCTTCCCTCTCTTTCATATGAAGCAGATAAATACAAAAATTAAACATTTAGCTTTAATACGGAGGTGTTAGAAATATCTGCAGAAGCAAGACGCAGATAACTGAAACTGCACAATGATGATCGGCTTAATGAAATGTTGATGTTGTAACAATAGAAAAACATTGCAGAGTACCCATATGACAACACTGAACAATCTGATATTATAGCATTAAAAAACATCCACTTGATTAGAGGCCAGGAAACAATTCCCTTGGAAACAAATTCTGTGCTCAATAGGCTGTTTCTGCTGCTGGATAATGAAACTGCTGCATGAACGACTGCTCAACTGCTCACAGAACAACGTGGCACCAAGATTTAAATATTTTCGCCAGGCACAAAAGCGTCAGGCATAACCCCCACTCTGAGACAGCATCCCAGGTTTGGACACTTCTGCACACACTTAGGGGATGGCAACCTTCAAAATGACCAATGCCAGGACACCAAAACCAGCAGTTTGTGCTATGACTGTGTTTCGTACAACAATACCACCACAGACTAAAATGTAGACAAGGCTCCCTCTGAGCTACAGACTTTGCCTTTACATAGCAATAGGCAGTTGTGTCTTGAGGTTTATCATCTGAATGCAGAATGAGAGGAGGTAAGAGAAGGCAGAGAGATGAAGTGAGTTGCCCTCAGTAGCAGCACTCAGAGTGCAGGTCGGCTGTGCCTTGGCCCTTGCCCTTTCTGCAGCATCCTCCTGCTCCTCGTCATTAACCCCAAGGCAGGCAGGGCAGGCACAGAGCTTACTGTATGGCTGGAGGAAGTTACATTAGAATGGAAATGCCACGTTTCTCCAGCTCATTTAAATGACAAAGGATTTATGTCTTGTTTCTCATCTTCTTTTCACCACATATCAAGTACAACTTCTCTAAATTTGATGTAGTTAAACTGGTACAAAGCTAGTCTCAAAGAACTGTGAAACCACGTAGCTATGATCCAAAGCAGAAAATATATGAAACCCTTGTCTAATCATTAATTTACATCAGCCTATTGGGCAAACCTCCTGCTAGGATAACAACAGACAATTTGGAGGAAGAATCGACTCCCACACAGCCAGGATGTAGGTAAGATCTCATCAGAGCTTTCGCAGAGCCCAAAAAGAAAAAAAAAAAAAAAAAAAAAAAAAGAAACAAAGTACTCAAAATGGTTTGTCCCTGCATATTGGCCTTATTAACATGTAGACACATATTCTCTCAGGCAGGTAGTTTATACAGAGGTTCATTATCTTACACAGTGCTCATAACTCCTTCCACTTTAATCTTAGCTGCTCAGCTGCATAAAGCAGACATAAAAAGTGTGTAGTTGGGTATTTTTTAAATGTTTTTAAAACAGCCAGTAGTTTTACTTCCAAAGGGTTTTGTTACCTCTGGGTTAAATTCAAATCTATTTTGCATGAAAACAACTCCCTTGGAATCTGTGGAATTGCATCTACTTAAGGCATGGGTGACGCTGTCCTCAAGCCTCAGCTTTGAAGTTCATTTGGGTCAGAGACAGAGGATGGCAAGAAAAATCATTGCATTTTACCTCTGCATTGTCTATTTGCTGAGCTTCGCTAGGCTGCTGTCATCCAGCTGTGGGCATGGGCTCCACACAGCAGATCAGCCGCAGCCACGCCAAACCCTGCTGGCAGCAAATCCCTCGTCTGCAGAGAGAGGAAAGGGATACACTGGGCTCCCTTTCTCCTTGGACAGTCACGTTTGAACCTCTACCTATGTCATTTGGTTCAGAAGAGTGAGAATGACCCAACACATCTGGAATATTCAGTTGCTTAAACGTAAGCGACTAATTTCAGATAACCTATGGTAACCAGGGGTTGGGTTTCTAACAAGCCCCGCGTTGTATCCGCCAGCCTCATTAGACATCTTCCCGTAAGCAGACACATCCCACGTTTCTTGACCAGTTGTGACAATCTTTCCCATCTAAGCAATCAGCCATCTGTTGTACACAAATTGAGTGAATCTCTTGCTGTATGAGACACATTTTAGAACTCAGGGAAATAAATCTTGAAACCAGAATGATGCAGTCTTCTAATGTTATTTGAAATAAAGGAGAAAAATTATGTAAGAAAGATCAGTTTGGCTGAATTAGTTTTCTCTTTTCAAAAAGTACTCGAGGCTATAAGTGAGGTACATCTTTTTTTCAGAAAGGACTGACTTTCAAAACCAAGTTAGACTAGTTTATGGGGGAAAATGTGGTTCTGAGTGAAACCAAATACATAAATAGACTTGCTAGATTTGTGAGAATAAGGCAATAAATCAAATCCCCATAAATAGCACTTGGAGTCACGTACCATACAAAGTGACCTAAAGCAGTGCAGAAAGAAAAAAAAAATAAAAATTTGAAAAGCATAAAACTCAGAAACCAGACAATTTCAAGAGGGCAAACAGTGCATAATTTATAAGTGAGGTAAAACTGCAGTTATAGCAATAAAGAAGTGAAAAATAGAAAACTGGACTTTTTCACTTCAGTTTTCTTATAAAGTACAATAACTGTGCTGTCATCAGGGGTTTGGAGGATACAAGCAAGAGAAGCGCACAGCCCTCTGTTCCCCTGACAGCAGCTTCTGGTGAGAACTCACCAATATAAGCACAGCAGCAGCGTAACGTCCCATCCAACACATGACTCTCCACTGAAGGCACTTTAATCATCATCGATCTTGACATTAGCAACGTTATATAGCTCTTATTTTATCTATCTCAAGGTGTTGGATACAATTCTGCAAAGGCACGGGCAAAAAGATTTACTGGCTTTGAAAAAGAGTTGAACGCAACTCACATGATATTTTAGTGGACAGCTTGTTCCCATTTCTTCACAGTAACACACATGAATCATGGAAGGTACAACAAACAAAACCCAACAGATTCTTCCTAGCTTCATTCTATTCCCCGTTCACACATTCCCCTCTTCACACCGCCCATACAAATATTGCTTTCCAGTCTAGGGTGCAATCATTTAAAACTTCTTGTCCTGATTGTCTGTAGCCCTTGACGTTTTCAGGCTGCTTTAGATGAATGCTTGACGTGGCTTTGAAACTGCAGTGCAATGGTGATGTGAAGTAATCAACTCAACCTGACTCCCCACCCAGCAGGACAGCGGGAGAAAACAGGACGAGAAAGTTCATGGTTGGAGACAAAGACAGGGAGATCACTTACCAACCACGGTCACAGGTGAAACAACTCTACTTGGGGAAAATTAATTTAATTTACTGACAATTAAAATAGATTCAGGTAGTGAGAAACAAAAAGACAAACTTTAAAACATTACCTTTCCTCGCCTTTCCCAGGCTCACAACCCTTCATTCACGACGTCTCTACCTCCTCCCACCCCAGTTTGTGCAGGGGACTGGGGGCTGTGCTCAGCCCGTACAGCTCCTCTGGCTGCTCCTTCCCCCTCACACCCTGCCCCTGCCCCACCACGCTCTCCCCAGGGCTGGGGGGAATGGCTGCCCAGCACCTGCAGCACCTCCTGCCCCTGCCCCTGCTCTCACCCGGGTGCTCACAGCCTGCCTCTCACACTTTTTTCCTCACTCCTCACTGCCTGGGCAGGGGTTTGCTCCCTTCTTAATTTTTTTCTCCCAGAGGTGCCTCCAGCCTCGCTGAGGGGCTCAGCTATGCCCTGTGCTGGGGTGGCTGGAACCCCATCCCTGCAGCCCCCCTGATGACACCTGTAAAGGACAAATGAATAGCAAATCCTCAAAAGGATTAGAAAAATAAGTGTTGCTATGCATGTTCATACCCAAGAGATACAGAAATATTCAATCGTCCAGTCCCAGACTTGCTCGGTTATATTCTTGTCTTCATAATGAGCACCAAAGAATTGAAAAACAATGTACATAGGTGAGAAAAAATGGGAGCTGGAGAACAGAGAAACAGCTACAACAGTATGGGAGAGCACAGTGATCCACTGGAATCCAGCTCTCACCTCTCGTCCCCTTTAGAAACATCAAACACACCCTCACTAAAAAATATTTCCCAGTAATCCCATTTAGAAATTCATCCATGCAGCAATATCCATAGGGGACAGGAGAAACAAACACTTTATCTTGCTTCTCAGATCTGAGCAAGAAAATACAGCACGATGCAAGAAACCGACCCATTTTTACAGGCAAATAAGCCACTGCACAAACCCGCAAGAACAATTGTCTTAATGCTTAGCAGATTTTTTTTTTTTTATTTTAAGCATGATACAAGAGAGGCAGAACATTTATTGGAGTTCAGAAGAGAAGTTCTCATCCTCTCTACCTCCAATTAATGCCATTCAATTCAGCTTGACGCTGAAAATGACAACCTAGCTGTGCGCATCAATTGCATAGTTAACAAAGTGTTAGTTTTCTTTACAGGACACCTCTCATATTGGGAAGAAAAAAAAAAAAAAAAAAAAAAGGGAGTTTTTATACTTAGGGGGAAAACAGTGCTGTCTGTCTATGTAGTAATCACTGCCAGTATGAAAAATAATAGGAAGCAAAAAGCCATATTATCGACAGTGTACAGAGGGGACAAAAGTACAGCCATGGCCACACTTGAACCGCTGCTACTGCCTGCTTCTGGAAAAAGATGGAGCCTGGGCTATCTAGCAGTGAGTTTGTATGATTGCCACAACTTTTATTTACTTTATAACGCAACTGCAATTCAGACAGGTTATCACGAAAAGCCCCAAGCTAAGCTTTACTCGCTTGCAAACCATAAAATGAAGTCTGCATTGACAGTGGTGGCTTTCATGCTCTGGGTTTCCCTCTCAGAGCAAGGATTTCCTCTTCACCCTGCTCCCATGTGGACACCGACTCCTTAGAGCATTCAAAGCAGAGAACAAATTTACAGTCTACAAGGAGACTGCAGGAAGAGAGTTTTAGTTCAGTGTCACTGATGATTCCCATCACAATTACTCCCAGCATGAGAGAGAATCACAAATACCACTCAGCTTTTACGTCCTGCCTCCCATGAGTGTGAGCTTTATGTGTCTGAATGCCATGCACCCTGCACATGAACACCTTGTTTTGACCTTTCAGCATTTTCTATTTCATCAACCTTTCCTTGCACATCCCCTCCCATCGTGGACTGTGATGGCTGTCTTTTAGGAGACAATATGAAAAGGCTAACGAGTTTTAGCAGCTGTGATTATAAACAGAGCGATTTCTTCTCCTGGGCAGTGTGGTTTCTCCTGTGAATCTCTGGCTGAGTCACACTGTTTCCAGCAGTGATGTAATTGTTCGCTTCCCTTCAGAAGTGGGGGACACCGAGGGATTAAAAGAAGCAGAAACATCTACACCTAGTGACACTCGTATTTTCACCCACTCTGCTTCCGCGTGCTGGGTCAGCCTCTGCAATAACAGTCACTTGCTGCCAGCCAAGATGGGAGAGAGGCCCTGAGAGGATGTCATTGCAAAGGGTCTGCCTCCGTGAGATGAATGCGAAAGCAGACTTCCAAGCTAGCCCCGCTGCCATCAACCTCTGGCTGAGGAGAAGTGGCAGCAGTCTATAAAACAGTCAAGGAAAATTAAGAGGCAAACAGCTGCCTGTGAACCTTGTTTCCTGACGCATCCCCATCAGGCAGCTTGCATCTTTCTGAAGGTCTGTTTGGAACAAGACCAAGAAGAAAGCCGTTGTCAGTTGCTTTTGTATCTTGGCTTAGCGTTGAATTAAAAGTCAAGGAAGCAGGAGCAGAATATTCAAGAAAAGAGCTACGAAATGAGACACTTGTCAAACGAGGTTAATTTCTGGCCTACCCACTTTGACAGCACCTCTTTAATCACAAACCAGAACAAGGAGATGATCGGTGCCACTGAATTCACTTCTAATTTCTTCTGAAATATTTAACACAGCAGTGTATAACTCTGGATGATAAAATATCACTATGATCAAGCCTTTTGGAACATTATGTTGCTATGCCGAGAAGCCCTAGACAAAGTATTTTGTCATTAAATGTTTGTGGTAGACTGCAGGGCTCCGAGGCAGTGTTATTCCTGGTCTGAGATAGAAAACACGCAGCACAGAAACCAGCAGAGCAGCCAGAGCAACAGCATCTTAGTTAAATGCTGTGTTAGTGCCTTGATAAACCAAAGTCACTGCCAGCAAAAAAAAAAAAAGGAGCTTTCAAAGCACATCTTTGGTTTCAGGCAGCATACGTGTATGAGTCACTGGAAGGATCTATGCATAAAGCTTATAAATTCTGAATGATGCTATAAATTTGTCTCGATAGGAATC
Source organism: Athene cunicularia (assembly GCF_003259725.1). NCBI lineage: Eukaryota > Metazoa > Chordata > Aves > Strigiformes > Strigidae > Athene > Athene cunicularia. The sequence goes on along the minus strand of NW_020799118.1, from coordinate 2,954,149 downwards.
ACTACATGGCTGCATCCCTCTGCCTGTGCCCACCTGTACGCGGGAAGGGCTGGCCTGCCCGAGTCACAGCGTGCTCACAGCACAGAGCACGATGGGCTGTTTGGGCTGGGTGGCCGTCTGGCTGACATATATCACTTCACGATCAGGGATCCTGCTGGAAGATGGAAGAAACAACAACCCAAAAAATTCTTAGTCTTGATAGGACAGAGATGGCAAAAGAGAATTAGAAATGGTCCTACAATGAGGAGAGGGAGGGATAGCGTGAGGCTAGGCGCTCAGGGCAGAACCTCTAGTGGATCGGAAAGGGTTTTGGAGCAGCACAGGGACCTGCAGCAGCCAGACGATGTGTCCGACTGCCTAAACACGGCACACCCACAGATTTTCAACAGCAGACAAGGGAAGGCTGTTTTGTATCCCCAAAGTTTAAACATGGCCCTGAGAAATCGTGTGCTTAAATTTGCTAACGACATGATGCGGAGGACTGGAATAGCATCTGACCGTTAAAAGCTTTGCCAACCAGCAGTGAAAAGCCCATTCTGCACATTCTGGCACCATGAAAGAAAATGGAGGGGAAAGAGGGAGGGAAAAAAAAAAATCTGCTGAGAGATCTTTAGGTTCAAATTTGAAATACGGTTAGTCTGTGACAATAAGTTTCTCCAATACTTACATGACAGAAAGCCTGCCTTGCTAATTGACCTTAATTCCTTATACAAAGCTTCTGAACCTGCATTATACTTTACATATTCATTTGCGCAGCTATAAATAACTACACAGGGCATGGGGGGAGATGTCCTGAAATCCGAGCAGGGATGACCTGCACGGAAACCATCCAACAGCAATGGGAGAGGTGCAGCTATTCTTATGCAAGGAGGCATTTTAATTCATTCTTTTCGGAAGGGTACTGAATAAAACTGTCCATTAATCTAAAAGGCTTAATGTAATCATACAAACACTGGGTTTTCTTGATAGCTTTTATGTATTGTACGAAAGACAATAATGACCCTATGGGGAAAAATAGCAAAATAGATGGTGACTTAGAGAAGTACCTGACGAGTAAGTAATGTCATTTTTACAGCGCAATTTGAGATGTCTATAGAGAGTGATTTGGTTCTTTCAGCAACTCAAGCCGCTGTTCCTCAGAGTGGCATAGCACTGCATTAGCACACTGCACTAGAAAACCCTTAACTAAGGGGAAAATCCACATCCTGGTGGCCAAACCAAGTTCATATATCAAAGACATCTCTGCCTAATTTTTCATCTATAAAAACAACATAACAATCCTGCAATTACCCCCATTTCCCTGCCACAACGCAAGAGCAAAGATTCCTACATAAAATAAACATCCGTATTTTTGAGGCTGCTGACGCTTATTTCTGTGGCACAAGGTGGGGAGCACAGTAATCCTCCCCACTTCTGAAGCATTCAGAAGGGGTCAGGAAACGCCTCTGTCACTACTGAAGCTGCAATCAGGAAAACAAGGCGAGTTGGACGGACAGGTCCTGTTTGTGCCGAGGTCAGAAACGGTGTCAGTTGGGAAAAGCACAGCCCTGAAGCCTATGATCTTCTTGAAAGGCAGTGCCAAAAATCAGTGCCTGTATGGAACAGCATTAGGGAAGGAGACGACATAGTCGCACGTGGAGGAGAGTGTTAGCTCCACCGTTTACAGCTCCTGACCTCTCTCTGCCTCTCAGGTGGTTTCTGCCTGAAATAACCACCACTGACTGTTTTGCTTCTTCGGTATATCCCACACGAATCCCAGTGCCGTGCTTCTTGTGAGCACTGTCAAATGAAACACGTTGTACTAAGCTTGCCTACACCTATTTTATCTTCTATATTATCTCCTTATCTTTCTTGCCCTAAACGCATCCTTGAAATTCTGTGCGGTTGCCCGCAGGTCCTCAAAAGTGCAATCATTTCACAGCTTGCAGGTTGTGTATATCTTCTTTAGCATTGCCACATTATATAGGGAAATCCCCCCTTCTCAACATCCCAAAATAAGGTAAGGCAGGAGACAGCCAACTAAGGACACCTGTGAGATCTGATCAAGCTGTATCCTGAAGCAGATAAAGATTCCCAATTACAAAGCAGATTTCTAATTACTCCAACCCCCTAGAATATTCACATCTGGGCTTCAAGGCCCATGTCAGTGAGGATGAGAATTGTGCGTGTACCTAACGTCAGACGGTCAGGCCATACAGGCTGCCCTCCAGCACTGCCTACATGAACAGAAAAAGTGGCAAGAAGGGACTGTCTATTTTCCCCAGAGTCACTCCTCCTCTTCCACCTCTGTCCCATCCTAAGGGCCCCCACAGGAACGTGACATCACCAGCCTGAGATATGGTGTCACTACAAGTGACATCACCCAACAGTTCTTTAGTATTGTCCGTACAGGATGCACAGTTGGCTGCAAGGGAGCACACAAGTGAGTCTGGATTATGAGTTTGAAGAACTTTCTTCATATCAAAAAAAAACCCCAAACAAACAAACAAACAAAAAAACCTATAAAAGACCTCATGAAACAGATACAGAGGTGTTAAGGTGGGGATGGGACGGGGATGTACGTGTGGGTACATCCCTCCTGTACAAGGAGATATAAGGCAACTGGAGGAGAGGTACTGACCTGTTCCTCTGACTTTTAAGGGATCCGAGGTATGTTAAAAACAAAACAAACAGGGCACATTTTCTCTGTTACTGACCTTTTTGTCACAGGGACTGCAAAGATTCTTGGGGAAGAATCTACTGGTATGACAAGCAAAAAGTGACTCACCGAAAAAGGAAATATGAATCTGGACAGCAATACCTGAAAACACAGAGGCAAGACAAAGTGTACTTCCGATAGAAAATATGTAATTCTCTTTGAAGGAGAATATCTATTTTCTAATTTTTGCAGCCCGCACTTCTCAAAGATCTGGCTTGGTTTCCTTTCCTTTCTTGTCTGTTTCCACCACCAATTCCAAAATTGTTTATATGCTCACAGTGCATACAAAGTTTATGCAAATCAAAGGACACTTTCTCAGCCTTTTTACTGGCAGCTTGCAGAACAGAAATGTCTCAGGCATCCCGGGAGGTTTATTTGTTTGTTGCAAGTGGGATTTATTTTACTAAGACACCATACCAGCTGTGAGTACCCACACATCTGAAGGGCAGAAACACCATTATTCTCTAATCTGGTCCATTTATGATGAGCTATAAAATTTTCATCCAGTAATTCCTACATCAAGCCCTAAATCCTCTTTAAGCAAAAGTGTATTCTTCAGATATAGGTTGATACATCAATACTGACACTACGGAACTATGCCCAAAGTACTACTGATTCCCTTTATAAATTATACGTTTCACATCATGGAGGCAACCATGACAACAAACCCAATGGAAAAGTAGATTTTCTTCTGTCACGGAAGAGAACTATCATTACATCTTACTCCGACCTTTTCCGATTTGATGAAGGGCTAATAGCAAGGCACCGTGGAAAACTTTCATCGAAGACGTCCTTCAAAGTCCTCTTTTTTCCTACCCTAAGAAAAATTCAGCTTTAAATTCAGAGTGGGTGTTTATAGAAAGGACATAGAATGAATACACAATTCCAGTGATTACTTTGGCTACTTTTTACTTTTTCAGTCCTCATTAGATTTCGACAGTTAAAATATAGCACCGTATTTCTCATGAATTTATATAGGAGATGCAATAAAATAAATTCTATAATAGACTTTATTTTCTATGCGCTGCAAATTCACTGATGGGATTATTGGTTCGTCTTTTAACTCAATTTTGTACTTGCCTTTATAGGATCTTGCTTTGCATCACAAACTGACCTGAGTTCATGTCACTTTCCAGGTGGTACTTTAGGGTTTCCCAATTTGCTAGATCATCTCTCTTTGGTTATGAGAGAATAGTTTATTTCAAGAATCTTAAGACAACTAATCACGGATTTATAAGAGGTGATAACATCATTGGAAGAAAACCAGAGCCTTAGGAAATGGAAAGAGATCAGAAGAGAAAATACCAAGTCATTATGGGGAAAAAAAACAAACAACAAAACCAACAGAGATATGATCACAGTCTTCCAAGACAAGAAGAAGGTTGCCTGAGAAAATAATGTGACTGTCTGGGAAAAAAAATCCATGACCCTTTGGAGTAACGTCAAGGCCCTACTAAAGGATGAAGTGGAGGTCTGGGGAGAGGATCTAGACCAATGAAAAATGGAGCTGGATCTTTAGAAAAGGGAATTGGACCTTTGGAGAGAGCAACAGGAATTTCTTGGAGAGTAAAAACATTCACGGAAGAAAACACAGCCAAAACCTCACGTGCTTAGAGTGAATTCCATCTTCTTAAGCTGATAAAGCCTTGACTGGTCTTTGAAATCCTCAGTTCTTCCTTTCCATATTTCCTCTGTTGACCTTTTCAAACCTTGGTTAATTGTCTTGTTTTCTCTGATGTGACAGCACCATTTGACTGCCTGGTATTAGCTCACCAGGAGGTGGAAAATGTTGCTAAATTTTACCTCCATCAAGGATAAGTCTTATCAAATAGCTACTTCTCCTAATAAAATCATACAGAAATTTTGTTAGTGTTAAATTCTCTTTCATTAAAAATTAGTGAAAATGGTGAATATACTTAATCAGATTTCTTTCAGAATGAGAAATAAAATTAAGTCCTTACTCCATACTGTATAATCCCTTGAAATCATATTTATTCTCTCAAGAAAGGAATACAGCTGATTCTCCCTTCCTCACACCCAAAATGAGCTCAGGTAATGAAGCACTAAAGTTTCCAGAGTAATCATTGCAGATACACAACAGCCCCTTTTCTCTCATGTATACACTGTGTCTCTCTTCGGGATAATTCCATGAACTGTTGATTTTAGTGAGAGAGTAAACCATTGCTTTTTTAGTGTTTGTTCATTCATGTTAGCCTGAGGTGATGCAGATGTCAAGCATAATGACTTAATCCAAAAGATGCTTTGAGACCTTTGTGCTGATCAACTGCCAAAGCAGCAACATTTTTAGAATCAGCAGGTCTTTGATGGGCACAAAAGTATTTTGCAGTAACATGTTGTAGAATATTTTAAGGCCAATATTAGAGAATTATTAGAATATTTTAAGACCAAGTGATTTAGCTTGGGACCTTTGAGGTCATCTGCCCCAATCCTATGCTTAAAGCAGGACCAGCTTCAAAATTAGATTTACACTAGAATGGTAGACATGACACCTCAGGGAAAATTTCAAAGTACTAAGAAGAAGATTCTCCCAGATCATCATACACAGTTCGTCGGGTTTTGATTATGCTGAAACTCACCCCATGTGCATGCACTGCAAAAGAATATGAATGCACAAGTTTATTTCCCTCACAGTCTTTCTCCCTATTATTCAGGAAAAGAAAAGTGACTTATAATGACTTCAAGACCTTAATGGATTTCCTCAAGCTTCTGGAAGAGGGACAGAGAAATGAGCTCCTGTTGGTTCACATAGGAAAAATGATGATGTTTGATCAAATGTTGATGAGTTGTAAGGGAGAAGGAAAATAGATTTAATGGAAGAAAAAGATTGCCCCTAGATACACAGAAGACCATGTACAGTGGTATAAAGACTTGTGTTCACTGGTAGTTGTTCTAGAGGATCATTCTGTAGTCATGAAATACAAAGTACTTTACACAAAACAGCGTCTACTCACGAGGGGGCTTGAACTCAAACCTCTGACTGTATATCCATGTTTTTCTGGTTTTAATTCAAGTTTTAGTCCACTTATTAATTGGTCTGATTAGCTTTGTCCCACTATGCATTTCTGGTTCAGAGTTTCTGAACAGTAGGGTCAATTTATCTAGACATGAAGAAGATAAAAAGATTATGCAGGAACATCCAATAATGGGTCAACAGTATATAACCATGGAAAATGTCAAGACTTAAAATCTGCTTAAGAAAGCTAGAACATAAAACACAGGGAATTAATTGATTGCAATGAAAGGAGAGGACATTTTTGTTCACCTCTAGGCCCCAAAAAAATAAAAAAGCGTTTAAAAAAATCCTCATTTAGCATTGTGTACAATCAAAATTATAAAGGAGAACAAAAAGACAACAACCACTATAACTGAGAACAACCAACATAAGAAATTTTATAGTCAGGCATGACATAATCACGTAGTAAGAGCTTTTTCTCCTCCATAACACAGCCTGAGGAATATCATCTGGTAAACTACTTCAACAAATCAGTGACTGGTTTTGAAACAAAATCTCCGTTTAGAAAGAAATTCAGTCTTCAACTGCTTTAAGTCATGAAGGACTACATGTTTCGGTTAATATTGGATTAGTTTAAGAGTATACCTTTGATTCTATGGTTTTCTGAAGGGGAAACTGTGATAAATAAAGACAACAGCTTCCAAGCTCTGTGTTTGAATACTCCTATTTTGTGACGGGTTTGCCTTCAGAGACATTGCATCCAGTCCCGAGAGGTGGTTAGGGTCAACAAATGAGAAGTAAAACCCCTATGTAGTGGAAGCCCTGTGGGAGGAGAAATTTTCCCTCTTGAAAAATGTATATATTCCTCCAGGAGAGGAGAAACTACCTGAAACTGAAGAGAACACTCTTTGTGGCAATTATGGCCCAGCTGTGGACACTGGAAATGAAACACTGGAGTAAACCAAGTTCTGAAGCAAACCTTCACTTTCTACCAGAACTTAAGTGCCAAAACACAGACAGGCACCTTCCTCCTTTCATCCTAGAAGCTTGAAAAAGTCGTGATGGAGCTTAAAATATTTTTTTTTCATTTCAAATTATTGTTTCAGCTTTATTAGCGTGTTTGCTCATTTTTTCTTATTTGTATCTTATTTCTCTTACCTTGACTTCCAGGCCCCAGCAGTCAAAATTATTTACTGCAGTTCTGTTCTCAGAATGCTCCACTGAGGTGTGGTTTTGAGTTATGCACAGACACATGCTTCAGCCTTTCAGACTGAAATGTGCCAGGGATTCACTGAGCCCACTCTGGCTGGTTCCATTTCTTTTTAAAGTGTCCAGGTCAAAGCAGTAATCTGTTATTTACTGTTATTCACAATTACCTTTTCTTAACTGCATTTTTTCAGATCTCCATCTTATAACTTTAAAAATACTTACCAGAGAATTTCTGAAGTTCAGTTTTAAATTAAAGAAAATCAACATCAGTTAGTTCAGTTCAATAGTTTTAAGGCAAATACATTAGCTGTACTTTTCCCTGTATCACTTGCTTGAATCAATTATTCAGAAGAGCAGAGTAATGCAACAAGCCAGTCTTCTGTCTTTCTCAAGCCAAAACCATATATTATGCCAAGAGGCAGTCTAGAGATAAAGCTAAACTCAATGGCTGCATGAGGTTGCAATCTGGATTTAAAATTAAATCTGGATTTAATTATGCCTCTTTATTTTTGCTGCCTAAAACCCAACACTAACAAGATAGCTGATTCAGCAGCTTCAACAGTAAATCAGTCAGTTCACAAAAAAAAAAAAAAAAAAAAAAAAAAAAAAAAAACCAACCAAAAAACAACCCAAAACACGAGATAGAAATCCATTAATTTTGATTCATGAGTTTTCTGTTAACCGGGAAAAGAAGTTAAGTCGTAAGTATGATCACTCATACATGTCATGTCCGTTCCACATTGCAGTTCTTCAGCTGTTACCTATGCATGACACTTAGTCAAACAAACGCAATTTCCTGAAGTCGTTCTGAAATATGGCATCTCATTATCAAAACAAAATTTCAACAGAGGCTGCCCACTATAAGAAATTTAATTGACGTTCATTCAACAATGTGAGTTCTCAAAGTCTAGAAGTGACATCACAGGGGGAGAATCAATATTAGAAAAACTGCCTGTATCACACGCTTCTTGATTATGGGAACATCATTAACATGATTAAAGAAAAGATTTCCCTCTCTCATATATATTTAGGGGAAAATTTTTCATCCTAGTCCCAACATCTACTCTGACTGTACTACCTAGTAAGGACATGGCTGTAACCTTCAGCTTAAGACTGTAGCTTTTGCAGAATATCAACCAAAACTGAGCAAATAGTTCTGTTATCTCTTCAGAATCCGAGTTATTTACTATATGCACAAGAAGAATAAGGCCCAAAGGAATGTAACAGTGGTGAGTGTTTTATTAATGCTGCTCAAGGCGAGCAGATGTGATGTCTGATTGAAGAAGATGGTTTGATATAGGGAGCGATAAGCTAGGCAGGAACTAGAAGCATTTAAAAACGAGGCCAGATATAAACAAGGTTGCAGGAACTGTCCTGTAGAACAATAATATACAGAAAAGGACACTTAGTAAATGACATACAGGGCGTGACTTCTGATTTGAAATAAAACAATTTAATTTTTCAGACATGTTGCAAGTCAAGCTGAGAACTGTGAACTCACCTGTGTAGGAGAGGAAGCTGAGAGAGAAGCTGGGGGACAAGTGGGATCACTTCTTGCTTAAGGAACTGCCTTCTGGCTACGCCGGGCTGACACATTGTGTTGTGACATGTCCTGTCAATTTTTGTCACCTGCATCATGCTATATTGTCTCCTGGACTGTAATTAAGTTTGACAGAGGAAACCAGACCAGCTGAGACTTAACATGATGTGGCAGTTAATAGATATGCATATTTGTCAATAGCTTTGTTAAATAAACCTCACTGGCAGTAGACTATAGAAAGGGCAAAGGCAAAAAGATAACAACTTCTCCCCCAAGTAGAGAAATAGGATAAGTAACTTAAAGGGTTGAAACTACCTTGAGAGTCTTTTCATACACAAGGGGCAGGTGCTGTTGTTTGGATTCAGAGCAAAAGCTCCTCTTAATTGTACTCTAAACATCTAATTAATTGTTCCAATGGAAGAGGTCAAATCAATTAAAGTTGGGGAGTCTCATTCCTTTCACCGCTCACAAGGCTACGTCCCAGATATGCAGCACCAGAAAAGCCACCAGCTGTGCAGATACCTCCCCTCAGCACCCACAGCGCTCTTCCCAGGAGAGAAAGGAATTACTCCTGGCCGTAATTCACTATGCATTAACGACTGCCCAGCCAGTTTCTTCTAACTCCCACTAAGAGGATCCCCTGCCTCGGGAACCACTCCAGGAACGAGCAGCCCTAGGCAGAAGCAGCTGGACTGGCCGGCACGGTGTGCCCGTGCAGGTGTTGCGCTGCTCCCAGCCCAGTGCGAGCTGCAACAGGCTCCAGCAGGACCCTTCCGTGGGCAGGGGGGTCAAGGACATTGTGCTGATACCCATTCCAACAGGGCTGGAGACTCAACATCAAGGCAGGTAGAAACAGGTCTCAAAACGCAAAGCAGTAGATGAATTCTTGCTTTGGATAGGACAAGGAGAAATTACCGGTAACACCACTGTTTAGGTCAGAAGTTCAGAGAGCGTGGTCCACAGAAAGCTCAGCTGCAGTACATTAGCTCAGCTCCATAAACTTTGATAGCACATTTCTAATTTACTCAGTCCCAGGGGAATTCTTGCTCCATGCCAGTCTCGAAAACTGATGATAAAACCAACTTTTCTAAATCCGCTCAGTAATACTCCTCACTTAAGTAGGACACTAACTAATTCTAGCATATTCCCTATTAACTGTACCTTAGACATTCAAAGTACGTCTCATAAGAAAGACATACTGACCACTGGGATAGCCCTGCAGCCAACTGCACATCAAAAAGATAGAGACATCTATTTCTTCAGTTCTTCCTTACTTTTTCTAGGAACCAATTATGTGGACGTAATAAAGCTCAGGTATCTTTTCCACTGAAACTGCTCTACTAGAAAAATAGGGTGTTTTTTTCCTAGCTTAATGGATTCATTCTTTAATCTCTTTCAACTCCTGACCTCCGTTCAGATTTACATGGTCTTAGCTGGTGCACAGAGCAGCTGGATGCTGTAGGTAGCAGGGGGTTAATGTGCAATCCTAAAAGCTTGTGTTTAGGTTGCAGTGTGAAGACAGTGCAACCGTGGAGGGGGGGGAACCACATCAACTTGTTTGCTTGAAACTTATATAGAACTAGGCAGATAGATTCAAAGAACATGTTACATCAGGTTTTATCATTTTGTCACCGTCGTGTTGCTTCCGATGACAACCAGTACCAGGCAAATTCTATACGAAGCTGAGATGCTCCTGGAAGATGCTAAACTTTCTCAACTCTAATGACAATGGGAGCTCTCTGAAGATGATATTTGGTCCTGTAAGCTACAAAAGCCAGACTCTCAAGTGTCTGTATCATAACAATGTCACTTTTATACAGCTTAATCTCCTCTATATAATTAAACCGGTACATAAGTTGTAAAATAATTAAAAATGAGCCACAGTGAAGTCTGCTATAAACACTTGCACTTCAGTGCTAATTGCTTCTATTATAAATACGGCACACCAGCTTCTCCTGTGGGTAACTCCAGTGAACACATCTAGTTGCACTAGGGATAAATTATACTTAACTACCTTTGCATGGTCAAACAAAACTTTATTGCCGTGGAGTGATTAAAAATGGTCTAATCTCCATCATTGCTGTCTCGTAGCAAAAAGGAACAGAGTCGATGTAATATAGGTGTAGATGTGGCTGCATCAACACTGCAAAACCCTACTACTGGTCATACAGGTATGGCCTTCACAGCACTCATCTACTCCTGGACCAAATCTGTCCAGAAGTGGGAATCTGACACATAGTAGAGCTGTTTAAAATTTGTTATGGAGCTGTATAAAGAAGCACCATGCCTTAACCCACACAGAGTTATGCTTACAGATGTTCTCTTTGTTATTTATCATTAAGTTAGGCCATAAACTTAATCCTTTGGTTATTTTCTGTTCTTTCACATTGTGCTTTCACTGAGCAGCTCAGCACAGGATCTGTGCTGCTCCATATATATTGAACAAATAAGTCATGAAGCTTTCTGGCTTCATTATTCTGCTTTGTCTGATCTCTGTTTCTGGGATTTCCTTATTACTTGACACACTGTCCTTGGTTTCTAAATGCTTTTTTGTCCCTACCATCCCCTTTCTACCTCTCCCTCTTCCCATATTTTTTGCCTGTCGATTCCTTTACAGCTTTTCATCTCGAGCCCTTAGGCTTCACATCATCCTGTGCAGATTCAGTGCTTGCCACGCTCTCGCTGTCCCTCTGACATCCTGCACCCAACAGGACTGAGCTGCCGCTCAGCCAGGAGCAGGGCTTTACTCTTGGTAGCTCCAAGGTACTTCAGCAGCAGGTTTTCTTCTTGCACCTACTGCTAAATCTGGCAAAGAGGCAGCTCCATCCAGCTGTTCTGGGACAACCAGAGCTGAAGTTTGCCAAGATGCACGTTCTCACTTAGCACTACCTTGAAATCTTAAGCTAGGCAAAATATTGCAGCAGAAGCTCCTCTTGTGACGCCACTCTGCTATTTCCTTATCGGCAATTTTTTTCCTCTGGTAGTTCCGTGACAGCAATTTGGTTGCGTCACTGTGTGAAAGAAAACTCTAATAAAGAAAAGATCTAAAACTACAAGTAAAAACTGAAGAAATCTTACAGATAAGGAGATTTTGTTCTTTCCATGCACGTATTTTGAAGCTGATTGATAGACTTGTTTTGTTTTGCACAAATTCTATGAGCTGAACATGGTGTAGCTGTCAAAGATAAGAAAATGTATTATGGGAAATGAGATGTCTGGGAGGTCAGAGGAACAATTCTTGAGCTTTGGAACTTACAACATTACAAAAAAAAAAAAAAAGTAATGGCAACTTCAAAGAAATAAAACCCAAGATAACTAAGGTTTTGCAACTTTTACTGGATGCAGACCAAAACAACAGTGAGCTTTAGTTTATTTTCATGTCTCATTCTCAATCTGAGATTTGGTCAGATGCTTGCTTTGCCAAGGACACACCTTATTTCAGTGTTTAAGCAGGACAGAAAATGGCCCTGACTCTCTTCTGGCTTTTGTGAGCTTCTCCCCACCCCCTGTGAGCTCCTTCCAGCACATGGGGAACACCATCCTCATCACTAGAGCTGAATAATTCATAGCAAATGAATTTGTTGATTAGTAGTAATTTTCATGAACTTTTAAAATTGTGAAAGTGTCATTTTATGAATTCATAGGGGAGAGAAAGCTTTGGAAGTAATCAGCATCTTCAAATGAAGACTCAGTATGAGTTTCTCTCATAACTCTGGAGAGAAGAGAGCACCAAACTTTGGTTTCACCTTTTCACATGGATAAAATCTACTGTCCTCCTGCTCCAGGCAGCCCTTGGCCTTTTCCATCCCACTTTGAACTGAGCAAAAGTCTTTCTCTCAAGTTTTTCCCTTAATTTTGATTTTGGTGAAAAGGTGAAGGAGTTACATTTTAAAACGCCTTTCTGTCTCCATCCTGGAGAAAAAAAAAAAGATGAACACAGACTTCATGAGATGAAACTAGTGTCTTCACTAAAACTCCCAAGGTCACTAACCTGGGCTCCAAATACAACCTTAGGAGTGTCTCAGAAAACTATCCCTGAGTGCACTCATTAAAATCATTTATCTAGAGATAGATAGATTAGATAGATAGATAGATAGATAGATAGATAGATAGATAGATAGATAGATAGATA
>NW_020799118.1:2905274-2941546 GCF_003259725.1 Athene cunicularia | reverse complement strand
GGGCATCAAATAAAAATGTCATGTTACTTATCTTTTTTCTATTTATTCAATTTGCTCAAAAGATTCTGAAGTTGTATTTCAAACAGATTTAACACTTCCACATTTATATCATTATATATGATTATATATACATATATAATCATATATAATGTTGAGAGCCACGATGTGAATATAGTAAAAAAAAAAAAAAATAGTTGAGAGTCTGCCATGAAGAAGAGGTGGCAAGTGTAAAGTCAGTGACCGGCAGAGCGACAGAAGCAATAGACTCGACTGAATTGATCACTTCAGTTGCACTTACATTATTTTTTTAGGATTATGGAGAAATCCAGACTTTCTTGCCCAAAAGTTAAGACAAGTGGAGTTGCATCTCGTTTTCTCCGCTCCCAGCAAAGGATGTTTTCACTTCACCTTTACTCAATCGTTGCAACACTAAATGAGCCATGAAAAAAGCTGAGCTCAGTGCTTACACCTCAGGAGGATTTTCGCAACAATTGCATGTATTGACCTAATTGTACGGATTTATTTCTCTACAAATCTTTAGGCTCTGCTTTCTCTCTCTGGGATGATTCAGAGCTGGCTGAGCCTTCCACACTGATGCCTGAAGCTTGGAAAATGGAAAACAAGACCCTGAAAGTATTGGGAATTTTGGCATAACAAAGAATTTGAGATCCTAGTTTCAAGAAAGTTCAGAATACACTTTAAAGTAAAGCCATCACACATGCTGAATTTCTTTGAAATTCTGGTTTAGAGAGAAACATATGCCGGAGGCACACAAAGACTCTTATCGTGTAGATGTTGTGAGCTGTAAGACTTGTGTATTACTGCCTGTGGTTCTATATGGATATATTATACCTCAATTATACATCACCCCCAAAATTCTGTCGTTAATTCCTGCCCTAAATGTAAGAAGTGTTAAGAGTATTGGAAGATCAGAGGACACTTGAGGTACCCAGGCCTCATTCACATTCCATTGATGTGATCACCGCAGAAAATGAGCAGACTCACCCCCTTACACAAGGAGGAAGAGTTTAGCCAGGTAAACGGGGCATGTTTGTCATCGTCCTCCTCTCAATGCCTATCTTGCAGGTATTCCATTGTAAAATTACAATTTGTTTCGAGTTTTCTCTTGTCAGGACAGCCCATCAGAAATTAATATGGCCAAGGCATTACTTTCACTGAGGACAAGGTCAATAGCCAGGGAAAACAAACAAAATCTATGCAATCAAGCATGGTAAAATCTGAATCTGTTGCAAAGACAATAGGTTTTATCTCTAGAGAACTAATTTTCCATAAAGTACAGAAATAAATATTCTCAATTACTTTTTTTTTTTTTTTTTTTTTTTTTTTTTTTACTGATGGATGCTTCATTCTCCTTTACAGCTGCAAATCTTCTACAAGACACTGGGACAAGTGCAGCCCTGCCATCACTTTTGTGATTTCAACAAGAGGCTAAATGAGTCCATTATGACTACCGTGTTCTTGCCAAACCATTTACACTTGTTTACTAAGGTACATAGCGATTTACTGAATCTCAAGAGAAAATTACCACTCATTACTTCATGCATCAGATTATAGCTAAATTATTGTTCTCATAGTACAAGTCTCATGTATTATTCAAATTCTAACCAATGCATTAACTCTGCCACTCAGCCAAGATTACAGCTAAAAATAGATAGTACATGTCCTACTTCAGAATATGTTTAACATTACCACCAACAGCATCTCAGATTTCACATGTGCTTGAATTTCACATCTTTGACCTTCAAGAGAATTCGAAGACTTCTGAACGTCAGTACTATGCAATTGTGATAAGAGTAAGTGAAAGCCTGCAGCTTCTGGCCACACTGAACCATCTGGCATGTGCAGTTGTGCATGATTTTCAGTGGAGGAGACAGTTATATTTATTACGCTTGTGTTTGACTGCTTGGGAACAATACAACACATAGATGGGAATAACCATATTCCACAAGTAGCCATGGCAAAATTAGTAATGTGTATTTAAAACTTTTCCGGATTCACAGTAAGAAATTGCATTTGAACTTCAGTATTCATCCTTTATCCTTGATCTGCCTGAAAAAGGCTTACTTCAGGTACTGTGAGTCTACACAGAAAGAGCTAAGGGAATATTAACTTTCCTCCCTCTTGAATACAATCAATAGTGTTGCAACTCCTCCTTTGTCCTATAATATAGCACTCCACCTTGCTTATTTACTCTTGTTCTCTTCAGTCAAATCAGCACTGAAGAGTTAAGAGCTGGAGAGATTCTAGCTTCAAATGAGAATATTCTTGTAAAAGGAGACGGTCCTCATCCGATTTATACCATTTCTAATGGAAGAGTTCCTGTACACTATATATGCCAGGCCATCCAGTGCAAAGCTAGTTCTACTTACATTTCAGCCTAAATTCTGAACCACAACATCATCCAAACAGAGCCCAAACCAAGGTGTGAAAAGAGGCAGACAGAGCGCACGACTGGCTATCGTTCCTAACTACTGAAAGGAGGAACAAATTTTCCTAACTCTTTGCTTTTTCTACTAACATCCTTCAAATCACAGTTCACTTTTTGGTACACAGGCAATTTCATTTTGACATAGAGTGCACATCAGAAATACAGTCATTTTGCCATTTAAGATATAGTTATTTTTATTCCCTGTTGAAAGACTTTTCTCCTAGGTTCGCTCTAGTTTAAATACCTAAATTGGATGTAAATGATCTGCAGTAGGATCAAAGTGTCCTAAGTTGGCTTTATATAAGTAAGAATTAAGCCCAGAGTGTTTAAAATAAACGCTCATCTAGACACAGATTTAGTAAGAAATGGTTCTACGCGCATTTATCAACCTATTCAACTTCCAGTTTAGTCACATTATTAGAGGTGCTCTTCTGAAGATGGAATTGGCCTGTGATCTGTTTATAATCCCTTTTAGAGTTCTTTTGTACTCACTTTTCTCTTTCATTCTGCTTCCCCAATATTCTGAAAAATCAGGGGCTAGAATTAACGAGGACTGTCGCACCGTGGTTCAAAAGATTCCAAAGCCCACAGCTCCTGCCAAGGTTAAAGATGAAAAGTGAAAACAATTCCATTGTATTTTCACCTTCAGAGGCCTTCTTTGCATGACTGATCTGCTGTAGTTCCCTGCTGTATAACAAAGTACTTGCTGCATTCTTATTATGAAACTCAGGCTTTGTAATCTGTAATAGCTACGCTATTTAAGCCACTGTTTAGGTAATAGAGAAATGAAAGGGTGAAGTGTACATAATATCGGTGTTGCCCTCTCTAGCATTTATTTAAATGGGAAACTCAGTTAACTGAGCACTTTAAAAATAATATATAAGCCATCTGGACTCTGAGGCTATCTATCTATTGTTTCTGGGATGTATGTACCTATTCTTTCCGCAATATGGTACCACATATATTTCTATAGCGGGGTGGGGAGGGATTTATTTAGGCCATTTCATCTCCTATCGAGTGTACCTTTCACGCTTCATGATGAATAAATTAAGGAGATCACCTCCTGAACCAAGCCAAGAGCAAATCCATTCTTGCTTGTAATAAATAAAGAAGGTTTTTACAATTCATTAAAAATTATGATTGCACCACAGAGTTTCCGACATGAAAACCTCTTCAATTTTTCACGATGCTGCTCAGGGGCAGCCTTTGTCTCCTGTTTGGCAGTGGCTTCCCCAGAATCTTGTTCCATGTCCGGTGGAGGTTTTCTCTAGCTTACAGAAATGCAGAGTAGTGGAGCAAAGGCCTAGATTAAATTGGGGTTTACTGAATAATAACAATTATTCTTTAACTCCTGACAAGTAATATTGTCAAAGAGCTGAAGAAGGAGAATTGAAAGCTATGGCTGATATTTATTACTGCGTACGAAACCTCACGCATCAGTTCTTGATGATGTGAACTGTACTCGATGCACTAATATATTTTACACAAAGGATGTTGAGACAGGCTGACACGGACAAAGATTTATTTCCACAGTCTATAACTCATATCATACCTCAGCCCTATCAGTAAAAGTTACTTTGGGGAAAAATAAAAACAAACAAAAGGGAAAACTTGCCAGTAACCCACCAGAAAAAGAAAAGCAGTGTGGTTTCCAGAGGGGTGTCCTGTCCCAGGCATCCTCTGCCGTGTAGTAGGTGGGTGCCCCATAGTCTCTTCCCACAGTAAGCGGATCCCTTTGCTTGGGACCAGTCAAGCACCTCATCAGTCTTGTTGCTGCCATGAGCACTGAACGGAGCATGCTTTGCTCTGGGGCTGGTGTTACGTGATAACCTGTTACCCAGCTTTGTGCAGGCGTGTTATTGCATAATGCGGGTGAAAAGCTACAACCAAGGTGTAGGGAAAAGGGGGAAGATGGGAAGCATCTATCTACTGATAATGCCGTGTGCATTTGGACATGTTTGCAACCTTTAAAATTAAGAGGCCTCCTTTAAACCCCTTTAGATTTTTCTCCAAAAGTGCTCACTAGTAAAAGTTGAAACTCAAACGTTTTGTTTCTGATACAGTTTGGTTACACTTATTAATACTGATGTCACCTAAAAGATACTCGAGTGGGTGGTGTTTATTGTTTTGTTCTGATTTTTCTGAGCAATATCTGGAAAAAAAAAAAATCTGGTAAAAACCAAGCTTATTTCTAAACAGGACAAAGGGTTATTTAAAAACAATTACATTAAGAGAAGTAGGAATTATTATCAATACCGTAATAACTCTTCTAAAAATAACTGGATGCTTTTGACATCCATGATCAACACTAGCATTGAAGGTATTGTAACTTGATGTCTTGGTTACACTGAAATCAGGGTAACTCCCTTGGTGGAGTAACTTGGACTTCTTGGTGCAAATCAACAGGATTTCACTGATTCCAGTGGGGCTATACTGGCAAAAGCATCTCAGATAGTGTCGCAGAAGCAGGAAAAATAAGTGTTAACCTCAATTAATGCTGTCTGGAATCTCCAGAGTCCAGAAGCATTTTGTATCTCTAGCCTGCCCTAGAAAAATCCTCTTTTTTTTTTTTCTTGCTTTGTAGATCTATAAATAAAAAAGTGGAAGGTTTAAATAAATAGCTTATACTTTAAGTTTTCCACCACCTTAAAAGGTCAAAATGTCACAAAGAAATTAGTAAGAAGCAGCGGCTCCTGCACCAGTGAGAAATACAAGAGGTCTCCGCAGCATTTTTCCCTTTTCAGGACAGACAAGCGAAGTAACTGATAAATACATTAAAAATTAATTGTAGAATTCGTCATGTAGGAAGCAGGGCCTTCAAAGCAGTATCTTGCACAGATAAGGGTAGAGCGCTTGGCAGACCTTTAAATACCACTAATAAAAAGGCTGTGGCTGCCAAGGGGCAGAGAGGGCTCCCTTACTGCCAGCTGTTGGGAAACAACCACCCCAAGACCCATACGCAACCTGAAGTTTTGGGTTCATCTGCTGCCCTGCTGCCTATTTCATCGGCATCACGCTCTGAAATGCCATTCCACTTGTTGTCTGCTCCGAAATGTGACCAGGGATAAATGCTTCAAATATTTGAAATAAAAATCTACTTTGCATTCCAGCTCGGTCACTCAGACCAAGCCTGAACAGGAACATTTCCAAGAAACAGGCACAATGCGAGGAGCGGTGGTTGTGGAGGACAGCCAGCTCTGTGTGTCAGATAGAGTCAGGAAAAAATAATCTTGCCTTCACTCTCATCCTGTGTGCAGTGTTCGGACCCCAGCTAAAACTCCATATCCATCTGATTTGCCTGTATGTTTTCTACCATTCATGAGACACGGTGGTATGGGATCTTTCATTTTTTATATGGGAGCTGCGTGAGATGAAAATTATATTTTCGTGTGTCCCAAAAGGCTGACCTTGACATATAAAAATGAACGTGGTATAAGCAATACAGCTAAATATAAACAAATATCAACCTGGGAATGGTACAATCTAACAGACCAAGTCACTGCCACTGTCAGTATATGAAAATAAGAGACCCCTTCCATCACCAGACCCACAGTGGGCTCTAGCTCTTGTGCAACCATTCCTATTCTCAGAGAATGGGTGCTGGTCTGTGCTGTGAAATACTTCTTGCTTCTATCCTTCGCCATGCAAAACATGAGTTCGGAACCAATCAAACTATGCAAGGAAGTTCACGTGTACAAAAGACAAATAAGTGAGGCGGTAAAGAAGTACATTCACTCTTGCGGAACTGTTCACATGAGTAAAGTTCGCTGGATTTAAAACGTCCATAGAATTTGTACTTCCAGCAGCAGCCCGTTCATCTTCAAAGCATACAGTTATGTATATTGATATATTGAAGTATCTACTAGGATTATACTAGTAGGATTCATTTTCGACTTTCTCGCCCAGTTGCCTACGGACTCTCTTTAACGGCAAACTGAATGGAACCGGCACATTGCCATCATTGTCTGATCTGGGTCAAATGCCTACCTGGGGAAATTCTTAGCACCCTAAAGCTGCCTACTTCTTCCTCAGCTACAAAAAGAATCTACCTTAGAGAAAATTAGCTGAGACAAATCCCTTTCCAGCTGACTCAGAGCACAAGATTCACCAGAAGTCATTGCTGTCACTCATTAATGACATGAATTTATTTATTTTTTTTAATAGGCAGCAGGAAACATCATTGTGACAGCATGCAAATATGTAGATATTTTATGATAAAGGTTAATAATTACATCTGCTTTAAATACATATCCTAATTCATTAAACAAAATATTTACATGAGAAAATGGAGGTTAGTCCCCTTAGCAGTCCTAGGAAATCTTCCATTTACAG
Source organism: Athene cunicularia (assembly GCF_003259725.1). Taxonomy (NCBI): domain Eukaryota; kingdom Metazoa; phylum Chordata; class Aves; order Strigiformes; family Strigidae; genus Athene; species Athene cunicularia. The sequence goes on along the minus strand of NW_020799118.1, from coordinate 2,934,765 downwards.
AAAGCAGAGACAGTTTTAAAACTGCAAACCTGTCTGCCTGTTCCCAGCAGAACCATGGGCATATTTATTCGCATGCATGAGTTCTTGAAGCAAGCTGGAGGCCTCTAAGATGGAAACTGCTCTACAAGTACAAGGTGGCATTACTGCAATCTTTATCTCTAAAATCTGAAATTTTAGTCCTAATTATCCTTTACGTTACATGGCTTCTTGAGGCACAACCACAGCTAGCATGAGTTATTTTTGGAGTTATATCATGGCTGTATAAAACAAGATATCATCCAAGTTGCAGACCAACTGGATGCGAGTGAAGAAATTCTGTATCATCTTGCCGTGTGGTAATCTGTAACCCAAAAGACAGATCTTTACTCCATTGTCCTGCGAAACGTTCAGGACATAAATCCTTGGTCACTGGTAACGTATTTTGGAGCAGATTTTTATGTGATTATGAAATAATTACACAATTCTACATTCAGGGAGGAAGGTATGAGATTTCCTGCACTACAGTCATGCTGGAAATCAGCTCTAACAAAACTCCAGCTGCTGGGAAAGACACCACAGCCCAGAACTGTGGTCAGAGCTGGTGTGTGAACTGCTCGGTCCCGCCCGTCTTTGTACATGATGGAAGCAGCACAACGAGATGTCTCTGAGCTCCCTCAAACCCACAGGCCTCCTCAGGCTCCCAAGGGAAACACAGGAGACCACGATGCCCAGGTTCTAGCTAAGGGGTCACGGGTAGAAAGAGATCCTGGAACCAGCAGCTTTGTAGGAGACACCCTAGTGCCAACCTTTCTCAGAAAGTTGTAATGGCATCTGGAAGACAGGAGGAGACAATCTGTAGTCACTATAACACCTTTACTCAGTTCTGAGCCATCGGATGAAAGTTCAGTGTCATTACCAAACCCCACAGCAACCATCTCTCTCTAATGCCAGTAGAAATAATCCAGCCCAGGAAGTATTGCTAACTTACAAGATTATATTTTTCTACTTAAGATGCAGCAGGATTTTTTTTTTTTTTTTCAGTGAAAGCGTAACTCCATACTCACAGCGATGCAGTATCTACTACATTGCCTTTGCCACATAAAAAAATATAAAAGCTAGCACTGTGCTGAAGTCCTGATTTTCATCATTCGGTACAAGATTTACAGGTCCAAAACCAGCAGACATTAAAAAAAATATCCTGCACAAAATCTGTTCATATTCAATTCTTCCTCCACATCCCAAAACATATATTACAGATTTTATCACATCATTAAATTAGTACCACAAACTTTTATAGCTGGTTCCAGTGATATTTTAAAAAGATTTTTTTTAGCAGTATGGTAAATAATTGAAAGCTGCGCTTGTTATATGGCTTTTTTCAGAGTCTTCATCATTGCGGTGATTTACCGTTTAAAGTTTTATAACAATATATGGAGCAGTTGAAGCCCCATGGTACTCACAGTAATTACTCCACAAGTGAGCCACTGGTGCACCTGGATGGCAATGTTCAACTGGGAGCAAAGGATGTGTAAGGAACAGAAAACTCAGGTACAGAGGGGTCAGTTTTATAAAGTACAAGTGAATAAAAATTGCTCCTCTGTGTTTTTCCACAGTTTATACACTTCTATAAACATATTCCCTGTTTCTTGAGTTTTAGCACCGCTTATTTGCAGAGTTGTAAACTTTGGTTTATTTAGGTTCAAAGTCACTTTGTGTTGCGCATACCTCTTCCAAAACATATTAGTGCAGCCTCCAAGCGAATGCTGTGCTTGATTTGCACACTTAGCTAGCTTTCCTGCCTCTGCTTTCCGCATCACAAGCAGCTTTGAAAAAATTTTTTTTTTTTTTTTTTTTTTTTTGCAAATATCTATAAACCTGTTTCTGAACAAGCACTTTTTGAGAGCTGAAACTGTAGAAGATGCTTCCCTTCCCCTCCCTGGAAGCTGTCCCGTTGCCTCCAACTGCCCCGCAGCCCAGGAACGAGTGAGGAAGAGGCAGCCCATTACCCGTTGTGTTCACACACTGGCATCATATGGGAAAAAAAAAAAAAGTCATAAACCAGCAAATACATACATCTGTTCTCCACTTCCAACTATATTACCCCACAAGGTCTGTGAAGAGCTTTTGCTAGCCTTATGTATCATCAGATATTAAGAGTTAAATACTGATTTTAAGTGCCAGTCTGATCGCTCCTCTGACTGCGATTGGGCTCCCAGCACTGGTCTCTGACTACAGGACCCACCAGCCCAGGGAATGTTACTGCCATTGTCCTTCCCTGCAACACCCCTACAGTGCTTTTCTTTCTCTTAATTACACTGTTTGTAGACAAATTTCCCATCTTTACTCCTTGTACAGTTGCGCTGTCCCAGGCCACCCTCCCTGCCCATCCATGGGGACAGCAGGATTGCCCAGACACAGGTCAGATTCTCAACAAGCAGAAGTTAACAGGGGTTCCTTTCAAATAGAAAATTCTATGTTTAATTTAAAACACTCTTAACCCATTTCGTGTGGGCTTTTGCTGAGGTTTCATGGTAATCTGGATCCTCACGACAAAGACACGATGGTTTGTAGACACCTATGCCAGCTCTACTTTCAAGGTCACTCACATGTGACATGTTGTCTTGTGAAGCTGAAGTCTGGATTTGATTTACACAGCTCTGCATACAGGAGTTTTGAGAATAAAAATCAGGTTCTCACCGCAACATTTACATAGTGTCTGGTGCAGTTACTTACTGCTTTGTAACAGGCAAACTATACAACTCCTAAGCCTGGAGCAGAAAATAGTTATTGCGGATAGTTTATGTTACTTGTGTCAAAAAAAAAGCCACAAAACAAAACAAACAAACAAACAAAAAAAAGATGCAGTGAAAGATTCTCAGATCTTCATTATCTGTGCTGTACATTTTATTCAGTTAATTGAAAGTGGGTTTTTTCTCCATTCCTTCCCCATTATTGCAAGTTAAAAAAAAAAAAAAAAAAACCAAAACAAAATCAAAACCAAATATCACATATGCTACATCTAATACTTCTGCATATTATGACACCTATGGTAACTAATATATACAGTGCTTAATTTGTGAGTAGCAGCCATTTGGATTCCTCGTTACATACTTCAGTAGGTGACAGTCTCTATAGTTTAATTAAACGTGTGGTAGGTAGAGTGCAACGAGTCTGAGCCCTAGAAGGGTTGGAATGGCACTTTTCCTTTAACCCTGCTCGAAGCACCTGAAGGATCTGCATCTCCTGCAGTAAGATAACACAGAGAAATCGTCTTTCTGCCCTACACAGCCTGTAGCCATCATTTTCAGCAGGCAGGTCTGGGCAGTCTTTGCCATATGTTCTTCTTATGAAGATAATAATGAATAATGTTGATTTTGCAATTCCAAATTTAAAAAAAAAAAAAAAAAGTTGACCACAGGCTTTCTTTGGCATTATATTAAGAATTCACAGCCTTGAGCTGATATTTTTAAAAAATAAAAAGTCTAGAGGCCTTTAAGAGCTATCTCCCATTACTTTTCTGACTTCCACACAAATGTAACAGCTTTTGACTTCTTTGAAAAATTCAAAGCTCTGTTATTATTTTTCATCAGATGGTGACTGACAACACTGTGGCTTTGCATGATCATCTGAATTTAAGATTTCATCATTTGAATTTCTACCCAGAGGTATACCATCAAATTAAATCTGTTAATACACACCAAATGCCTAATAAGAATTCCATCTGCTTTTATAGATGGACAGATGACAGAGGCCTCCTAATGCTGTAAATGCTTTGAGTAAATGAAATGTGAAATATAAATCACATCTCTAGATTATTTTTTTTTTTGTCTAGATATATACTTTTCATTTGGGTCCTGTCAGATCTTATTGCAGAAAGTGAGACTAATAGTTCAGAAATGCTAGATGTAAAAAAAAATAATAAAGTAGAGATTAAATCCCCCTGATTTTTATAGGACTTGGTTTTTGTTTGGGTGGGGTTGTTTGTCTATATAACTGCTCCAAGCGGGATTTGGAAGATCCTGACTTGATAAAATGGCTTGTTCTTTTTATTTATCATAAGAATTCTTGAAAAAAAAAAAAAAAAAAAAGGATCACGCAATCAGCTTCATGACTTACTCCGCTGCTTCTGAAAAAATCTGCCATAGGCAATTCTGTCAAAATCAGAATTTTTTCGTTTCTGTAGGAAACGGAGAGCTGCTCCCTTCAGATTGAATGATTTGACTTGTGTTAGAAAGCCTCTAAATATTATACATCCAGAAGACTGAGTGAAAAGCATGCCAAATGCGTGCGCAGCCAGCCCATCCCAACTCCGACAGCAGGTGTAATGTCGTAATAATGCAGACTATGCAGGCCAAGATCGAGGTGCCTATATTCCTCTCATTACTAGAGGTAAGATGTCAGGAACTTTTTTTTTTTTTTTTTCAGATTATAAAGAACTACAAAAGAAATCATCAATTATTCTAAAAGCTAAATTATTCTCCTTCCTCAACAATCATCTACAGTGCCGTTCTGACACCATTTTAAGCTATATGTGTTAGTCGAATTCAACACCGAAGCAAAGGGAGGAGGACTATCCCAGGAGTGACATTCCAGATTCCCTATATCAGTGTTCAGTTCTTGTTACACATCCCCTCTTCATCCCTGCACCAACACAACCAGTTATTTCTTTCATTATCTTTACCCCGACTTCTTCCAACCTCCAGCTCAACCCATTTCCATGGCCAAGCTCATAGACATGGTCCACTCGCCTGCCCTACTCTTACAGCCCCTTATGTGAAGATGCACTATCTATAAACACTGAGGTCTTAGGGGAGAGTATCATCGGAATGATCTTCCTTTTTCATTAAACAACAGGTAGAGCTCTCAGCCAACAAATTTTCTACCTGTTCATTCTAAAATTCTACACAGACAAGTATTTGCAAGGGTTTTTTTCTGTCCTCATTTTAGGGTAGAGGGATAAATGGAGGTTTACTATTACTCATCGTTTACAGGGAAGAATCATTGAAAATATATAAAGAGATTAAATAATTTTCTTTCCCTACGGTGAAAACTTAGAACCAGCAAAAAAGGTCATGGCAGCTTTCAAGCCTTTTTTGAAAGCATTAAAGTTGAAAAGTGTTTAGTGTTCATTTTCTGAAGAGGGAAATTTCTTTCCCTCAGTGTTTTACTGTCTCTAGGAGAAGCTAGTTAAAACAGCACTGAGATCACCTTTACAGGCCCCGAAACAGTGTAAACAGCATCATTTATAAAGCACTGGCATGTTAACGCTCGGTTCTATGCTAGAAAAATGAGGAGAAAATGTGCACAGTCAGCTCATGGTTGCCGGAGTGCTGCCCCCCTGGCCACAAGAGCTAAAATGAGATGGTCATTTAACTCCTGAGCGTAGCACTGCGATGGTTAGCACTGCCACGGGGTGCTAAAGCGACTGATCTGCTCTAAACTGGTTTTAATGTGCAGGTTGAATCCTTCACTTGAGAATCAATTCCGCTCTAATCTGGAAATAAGAGACAGGTGTTTCATTTTATTCTTTTGCTGAAACCATCGAGACTTATTATTTAAAGATGACACTGAAGAATACACCGGTTCCACGTAAGCCATTCTTCTTCAGAAAGATCGAAGGATTATGGCTACAGCTACATCCCCACATCATGCAGACAGGCATTAAGCAATTCGTGGGCAACTTGAATAAATGACATGATTGCCTTTGATTCCCTTAATGTAAAGGGAGAGTAAACATGCAGTTGCTTTTCTGAGGAAGGGATACATGGTGGGCCAAACTGTTTACAAAACAGACATTTGTTTGTGAATAAAGCCAAGATCAAGGTTCCTCAAAAGTATATCAGAACTAGTCTTCACACCTTTGCTCAGAGAGACTGGGAAACTTATTAGCACAACAAATAGCTGCAGGAAAAAAAAAAAAAAAAAAAAGAGATAACCAAGTTATCAGATATGAATTTAATCTTCCACATTCTGCCATCCATCTATATGATGCCCTACAAATTGATTTGAAATTTAGCTGGATAGAAGCTAGCTGGGACAACTGGCAATGCAAACAAATTATTTTTTTTTTAGGGAATAATTTTTTCATCTCCTTGGAGAGACTGAATTCTGTCTGCTGGAAAATGTATATATTCTTTTTGGATGAAACAGTATATTGCTTGGTTACCTCTGGAGTGGCTTCATGTTCACTTTTTATCTCTTTGTACTCAAATTGTCTTCACAAAACTGGAGTCACTCTTCCTTTGAAGAAGTACTGCCTTAAAATATTTGTAATATTTAACAGACATTGCACGAACAAAGGCAGTCTTGGAGTATGACACGCCCTTTCCTCACCTTGCTCACTTATGAGCTGAGCTGACCCAACAAGATGCTGACTTTCCAGTTATAGCTTGTATCTCTTGGAATTGGGAACATACAGGATTTTATGGATTCGATCTCTCTGATAAAGTTCACCTTCCAAACAATATAGGACTCCAAAACTGAAGATGGCAAGCTGCTGGTAAAGGAAATTTTAAGAGAGTTATTTGGACAAGATTACATCTAGGTAACATTGAGCGATGCGGTAGGTTAAGTCCAGGAATGTGATGATGCTGCTGCCTGTGTTGCAGAGAGACAGGAGAGTGGATTCCCATTTTGAAAGGAAAACAAACCAACCAACCAACCACACCCCACACAGTACAGCAAACATCCTCTATTACGATGATCAAAGTTTCTGCCAGTGCAGCTCCCGGTTCTCCATATTACACAAGAGGTACTAAGCAGTTTAGATAAAGGCTTGTTTTATTATTATCATTTTCCAAAGCAACAACTTCAGAGGAAGTGAAAAAAAAAAAAAAAGTTTCACATAAAAGCAAACATCTATATGTGTTTCTTGGGGATGAAATTCCTGAAGTATCACAAAGTATTCCATGATGAAGTAAAGCATCACAAGCAGTACAGTCTCGTAGCTTTCATCCATTGTGGACCCCAGCATTCTAAATCACTGAAGGACATAGAAGAAATGGAGAGGGCTGTAAGCTTTTTCAGCTAATCTAGAAGAAAGGAAAGAAGCAGAACAAGAATGATCCTCCACTGGGACTCACTACCAAAGAGTGGGCTTATGCACCCGAGTTCTTGTCTCGGGTTCCCACCTCGGCTACTTCACAGCAGACTGTTCCTAAGAGGGGGCTTTCGGAAATGTCACAGGTACACTGAAACAAGAGAGAAACAAATAACACTCGCTTTGAAATCTGTGATCGGAGAATATTTCAGAAACACGGGCTGATCAAATAGCTTGAATGTGAATCAGCAACATGCCCGTGGGGAACATGAAATCAACTACAGACATCAGCAAGAACATGGTCAGCGGGCCAAGGGAACCAATTCTTTCACTCTATGTGGCACTTGTAAGGCCACGTGTACAAAACTGTATCCAGTTTTGGGTCCTGAATAAGAGTCATTGACAAGCACGAGAGACTCCACTGAAAGGCCACAAGGCCCTGAGCAACCTGATCTAACCTGAAGATAGTTTTGTTTCAAGTGGAAGCATGTTTTGCTTTAAAGAGTAAAGATGACATAGAAAGGAGAGACCTCTTTCCTGTTCTTCCTGTCCATCACCCTGACACTTCAGAGGAGTCTTCTCAAGTGTGACTAGAAGAACCAGATTTTTCTCCTGCCCAGTGGTGGAATACAGCAAAAATGGAAACGTGGATAAGATTTCTAAGGGAAAAATAAAAATTAAAAATACTCTGCTTACAGCGTTAACCTCCTGAGTCACTGAAAGCAGATACTACTCTGCCAATATTAATGCGGTGGAAAATTAAGTGGAGCTGGGGCATGCTGAATTTACAGACCACTTCACTGTGGCTTTGAAAGAGCTTCATTAGCACAATGTTCTCATCCTGCTCAGGAAAGCTCTACAGCTATCATCCCTGTCTAGCTGGTGACTGCACAGGAAAGCAAGATGTAGCTGATGCGGTGATACTGTAAGAAAACTTGATCCTGGCCAAAGAGAGCATCTCTCTCTTGAGCCACAATAATACTAAAACAAAACACGATAAAAATTCAGTGAGATCATTCTAAGGAACATTTCTCACACAGCAGATTCGATGCCCTCTGTTTTAAAGATTTGATATTTTCTTCCGGCTCAATCATAAAAGGCAGATAAAACCAAAACATCTGGTTGTTATTCTGTTCACTAAAAGAATCTTTCAAGCTTCTTGCAACATGCGCAGTAGTGCAAGGTTTCCTCTCAGTCTTGGACAAACTGGAGTTTTGGAGTTCCCAGGCTTTCCGACAGGAGGATAGGTGGTAAAGGCAATATAAAAAGAAAAAAAAAAACAAAACAAAACAAAACTGTCTTCTTTTTTCCAAGTTATCGGTCTCTCATGAACTCAAATTTCACACAAATTGTTTAGTGGGATAAATCTTGCAATGGGTAGTTTTCTCAGAAGTGGTGCCATCAACTGTTTCCTTACATTGTCAGCATCTCTATCGCCCGAGAATCTGGTGCAGACACAGTTTGTGTAATTATATGGCCAAGGGCAAAATACCACCCACTGAGGAGCAGCACATTTTTCCGAGAGAGACTCCGGTCTAAAAAACTTCCCAGGTCCTATTTTCCCATCACATATCATTGGGTAAAGGTCCTGAAGTATTGAGTGTTGCTGCCTGCAATTACTCCCAACATTTCTCTTCTTAAACACCTTTGAGTGGAAGAGTTGCACAGAATTCTGCTGTGTTTGGTTATTAATTCATGGATAGATCTGACCTAGCTCTGCTGAATATTTTTGCAAACTTTGTTTTCCTTTCTAATCTAAGTTTAATTCCTCCAGAGATTAAAAACATTTCACCCGTCACTTCTAGAGTGCTAAGCCTTGTGTCTCCATCCCTGAGCGGCTGCTTCAGCAGTACCATTACCGCAACGTGAATCATTTATCGGAACCATCCCCACAGCCTGCCAAGGACCTTCTGCACCAAACTTGAGTACACATCTCCACGGGTGATGTGGCAGCACTAGAGGTGACAAGATTTAAAATCAAAGGATTTTTAAGATGAAAACCAAATGAAATACAGACTGCAGATATTTCCAGGTTATCGTACATATTTAACTGCAATAGTACACAGGCAATTACGTGTTCCTCTCACAATATGAGCCTCACACCTGTACTTGGTAAGGCATGCAAATAATCCTGACTGGGGTATTGCAAACAAATCTTTTGAATAAAGGGAGACTTATGTTCTTACATAAAGAAGAAAATCCGGTGTTAGTAAGTTGCCTCAATTAAATATCTTCAGGAGGCCAGGACGAGTCTGTCAACCTTGAAAGTCCGTAGAACGCAAGACCAACAGCCACAGAGGGGAGCAGTCCCAAAGTTAGACATTCCAGCCTTGACCCCGCACTCCTACATCAGCCCAGTGCTTTCTCGGTTATTAACGTGATCCCGTCAGGAGATCAGCGCTTGCCTCAGCAATTGCTGGTGCTGGGGGTTATTCATGGATGGCACACTCACGGGTTCCAGCACACGGACTCCAGTGAGACCGCCTGGCTGAGAAAGGACCCACCTGAGGGCCGTCTACAAAACCAGTTTGGGAAACGCTGAGGGTAGCTCATAAATTAACTCCGTTACACATCACTTTGATCCTATTATCGTCCATCTGACACAGATAAAGCTGAGGACTTCTATATACCTATCAAGCAAGTTTTAATATTACTGTCCTTATTAGAATTTGAATTTTTTTCCTGCTACAGAAGACTTTATAACCAGTATTTATTAATTAGTTTGTAGCCTTTCTCTTTGTAGCAATTCCCCCTCCAATGGCACTTCTCTCTTCAAATACACAGTAAGAATGTGGATTTCAACCCCTTGATCACATATTTTTTAAAGTTTCATACAGTGGTAGACTCTGAAGTCAGTGAGGAGTACTTGGGAGGGATTTCCCTCCAGCGTGAGCAATGGACTATCTGACCCCTCTCAGTCCACTCCCGTACAAGGAGGGTTCTTCCTTTGTGGCATCTCCTACACCCACAGCAATGGATGTAAAGGGAAATATTTTTATGGGATGGATTGATAGTCGACACCAGATGAAGACCTTATGAAAAACACTCTTGTTTCTTCTTTAGCATGACAATTTCACAAGTAGAAGAGATGCTTAATTACACTGTGTATGAAAACGGCAGCTGAGGGAAGCACATCTAAGTGTTCCGATACAACAGGAGCAATCACAAAGCCATCAGGATTTTGGGACAGCAGAAAACTTTGACAAGAATGAGCAACTCAGTACCTGCTTCGTATGTAGCCTTGCCCAATTTTCCAGACCTGTGAGGGTCAGGGCACTGAACACTCAGAGACTATTTGTTAAAAGTCATGTCTTTATACCTTGCTTTCACCAGCCTTCCTTGTGATAGGACTTGCAGAGATTGGTGTGTGTGTGTGTGTGTGTGTGTGTGTGTGTGTCCCTTCTTTCTCCACCTTTTTCTTTTTTTTTTTGGTCCCTTCTAGGGCTCTGCTAGTAAAAAAAAAAAAAAAAAACATAGCAATCCTCTCCACATAAATCTATTACGTTACCATGCCACAAAGAACATAAATATATTTCTTATGGTTCACTGTTCTGTTTGTATGTTTGGTTTGAGAAACAGCTACAGTAGTGCTTTGCACATCTCTGCAAACCAAGCTGAATATCTGTGCGACTACAGCCATCAAGACAATGGTATGGACGCCTCAGCAGTTAGCACTAGGGAAGAGAGTGGTAAAAGCCAGGTTTGCATACAGTGAAGGAAAGATCCGCTGAAATGCTGCCTGGTAACAGTGGAGCAGGCCAGGAAAAGAAAAAGGTTAGATCATAAAACAACAGAACTTTCTGAAAAATAAAAATTGCCTTCATCTTTTCCTGACCTTAAGATGTGAGATGCTTGAGAATGTGCAACTCCAGTCTCTTGGAGTAGATAAAATGTTCTGATGAACAGTATGTGCTCAGCCTCCTGCCAGATGGGATTACTTGTTTCTCTCCTGTTTAAACTACGTGTGCAACCTCTGCAGTCTCACTGATTTCAGAAGGGATTTTAAAAACTACTTTATTCTAAAAAAGCTTTATCTGTTCCAGATAGGTTCTTGACATTCATCGCCAGTCAGACACCAGGTCTTCACCTGCTATAAAGTACCTACCTAAGAATTCACTCTCTGTGCTTTAGCAATTGAGACCATCACTTGATCAAGAAGGAAATTATCCCTCCTAGAAAACACCCTGGCAAAGAAACTGCTAGGGAACTGGACCTTTGGAAGAATTTCCCTGCTTTTTGTCCCATCCTGCTACAAATAAGTCATTGTACCTTCATACAGGAGTGATACAGTACATAATTAAATCTTAAATTTGTGCATCAAATGCAGGTTTTGCTTTCAATAAAAGACTAAGATAAAACGCCGCTGTTGGTAATTCCCCTCAGTGGAAATCACAGGTGAAGTTTTATTGCATAGCCTCTCAATGCCAGAAATGAGTCAGTAAGTATTAGTGCTGCAAACACCTTTCGCATTAAATTGTTGCATTGTACAATATGAAATAATTTACATTAAATAAATGATGAGTTAGGGTCTGAGGTGACAACGAACATATTTAGCGGCAGTGTGCCATATTATCTGCCTCTAAAGGTGAAGAAGGTAATCATACTCCCATGGACTGAATGTACATGGATGGGAAGGCACAAGGGGCTACTAAGACTGATGAGTAAAGGAGGAGGAAGTGATAACCTAAACAGCTACAACAGAAACGCAAAGGGCAGTGCATTTGTTATGTGAGCACAGGTCACGCCATGTTGGCACTCAACCTGTTGTAAAACGCCAGATCTGGTTCCATAAATCAGTGGCTCTGACAGTTTGAACCAATGAACCACCAGATTGCAATACTACTTGTAATCTCTATTTTCTTGGATACTCTATACCGAAGCCTTAAACAGTGCCTGTGCCTTAAAGGTTAACATCGGTACAAAGAAACATCAGCATAAAGGTAAGTCTCACCTTTGTGGATCACTGAGAGCAACATAAATTTAAGGATTTATTTTTTTTTCCCCTCCTTCCTCTCTTTTTCCTGTAAATAATTTCCTTTTCTGACTGGTATTTTGTTTCAGTTTTGTTTGTTTGTTTAAGCAGCCTCTGGGGTTCCCAGAGGAGATAGAGTGCCAAGCATAACTGAGTCTACACTTAGGAAAAATATAGAAGGGAAAGAATTGGCCAGAATTACAAACCTTGTGACAAAACCATGACCAGAGATCAGACTACCTCGTGGGAAAACCATGCCCCCATCACTGGAGTTCAGTGCTGCTGATCTTTCCATTTATTTATTTATTTATATATAGGTCTAAAATTTTGTTTTCTTTCCTCTTAGAATACAAATCATAAGAGAAAAGTATTGGAATACATGTTTAAGGTACTTGTTACTTATCTGATTTTATATGCGGAGGCTGAATATTCCGAGTTTGTTTAATCAGATGTTTTAACACAAATGGACTTTTTAAGATGACAGTGTTATTTTAATCATTCTGGGTTTGTCTCAGGCTCCGCTAGCCGGTTTTAGCCTCTCCACCGTACCCATGCTTCCTAGTGCCTCATGCCATGACAAGTCCTAGCGGAATCAAAAGAAAACACAAGACATGTTTTTGCTGTAGTCCCAAAGACATCAACTTGGTCACTTTAATAAGAAGACTAGTTAAAAAAAATCTGCATTTACAGAATAATCCCTTGCTGAAGACCTTGAGATCTTAAGGTGGCGGTAAGTTCGGTGCATTTCATTAATTACATGGTTCTGGGGATCAACCCCCACATCGTGGGCTCAAGAAGTGAGCCCCTTCAATGCAAGGGCACGTTGCTCTTTCATTAGCAAATTAAAGATTGTGTCTTCTGTAGCTTATTGAGCTATTTACATCGTGCAGCATCTCAGCAGTCTAACACTTTTATCTCTGAGGTCTCAACTGGAAAGTCCAATAAACACAGAGATATATGGCTTCAGCGGGTCTGAAGTGGTAATGTAGGATTCCTGATGCGCTTGATATATTGCACCCCACTGGTACTGGATCTACCCAACTGGAAAGTCATAAAATAACATGAAATAAAATGCTGGAGCAGAAATGATTCAGTCATTAACACCACAGACAGCCATTAAATCTCACCCACAAAACTGACAGTAAAGAGTTTACAACAAAGACTCTCTGGACATGCACAGAGACCTGACAACCTCATGGATTCTGTCTCTGGGCCCTGACACATGTTCCAGTGAGTTTGACATAAGTCTCAGAGATTTGCTGCAGGGTTTAGCTAGGACATGAAGCCACATTCTTATTTTGCTACTGGCACCACTGGCTGTTTCTGTTTCATTTTAGGAACATCCATGCCCCCGACGCAGGTTTCAGAAAAGACCCTTCGTAGGACAAAATAACTTTAGATTTCTCCTAAGAGTTTGATAATGACTCCTCTGTGCTCTGGAACCAGGGCTGTAACAGACCTAAACTTGTGCAAAGCACAGAGCTGTTCTCTGGTGGGATTACTTCATCTAGCATCCCTCAAGCACTGTTGCTTGTAGATTTGGAAAATGGAAGAGAGCAATGACAGCGTTCATTGCCATGAAGCAGTGTCAGTCTACCAAAATGAGAACCAGACTCCTGAAAAGAAATAACCCAATTTATCACCACCTTGTCGTTACTTTGTTATTTTGTTCTAATACGGAGGTTTGCAAAGTACTAAATAAATCAAAATGAGAAATCATTGCTGTGAAGACAACGCAAGGACGGTGACGAATTGAGCCCAAGCCTGAGGGGGTGAGACTTAAGGAAAGATATGAAGCATTGAAGCAATGAGGAAAAATGGAGGAGTAGAGAGTCCACGTAGGAGTCACAGGAGTAAAGAAGGTTTTATAGCAGGAAAGACAGACCTCTGAGCCTCTTACAATCCTTCATTTCATACAGCTTTGTTTATTATAGCATCTTTCTTTCCTAAGGCTGGGAGCTTAAGACTTTGATTTATACTTCAGAGCCAATTTTTTTCCAGCCTTGAAATGTAGGAAAGAAAATTTAAAAGTTTTTCAAAACAACCGCAGGGGAAGCTGTAATGCAGCCTTTTCTTACCCCCTCCAAAGCTGAAGGTATTTCAGGCTCAGGCAGCACAAACACTAGATTTCAAGACTGAATTTCCCCAGCCATTGAGATCCAATGCTTCTGGTTGGTGTGAGACATTGCTTTTTGGTAGGTGGTGGAGAAAAGTAACAGTACAGTATCAAAAAGCCTACACAGGAACTCAAAACCGTGTGTTCAGGTACCAAAAAAAAAAAAAAAAAAAAAAGAGAGCCTGGTTGGTTGTTTTTTTTTTTCTCCTCTCAAGATAATCACAAGGCTTGCCCTGATTGTTGGAGATACGGGTATTAAAAGAAAGAGTCTGAACTGCGAGATGCAAGTGGGTGGAGAGACTTCCCAACAGCTTCGTTTGAAATGAACCAAACCTGTAGGCAAGAAGATAGGAGGAAGCCTGTAACATCCATACCCACGCCAAACCTAGTTTGCAGCATCCACATCAGCAGATTCTTCATTGCTTTAAAAACTTTTATGGGTTAAATGTGTAACTACTCAGCAGAAGGACCCCTCTGGTATCTAGCTCTGTCTGGGTAATTCACACCATAGTTTCACACTGGTCTCACCTCACTTCAGGGACCTAAAGAGCTTAATCACTGAAGAGTTAATCCATGAACAGAGACAGGCAGTTCCAGAGGACAGCTGAGCCCACACAGGACATCAACGGCCTGCTGAAACCCACCATCTCATTACTGATAGGGGAACATCTGTAGTGTGCTCCAAGTTCAAGTACCTCAGTTGAGCACCTAAAGCTAGGTGGAAGAAATCCTCATGTAAAAGTCTTTCAAAAAAACCCCTGTGGCCACGGAAATAATCATAGGTCTCAATGGGCTCTAGGTCAGGATTTAACTTTATCCTATTTTAGTAATAAAAAAAAAAAAAGATTAATGCAGCCTTAAGCATTTACGAAAAAGAAATAAAAAAGATGGAATTTATTACACAGATGAGAAATTTTTGCTGAGATTGCCATCTCTTTTGGTTTATCAAAGTGAAAGCTTGTGATATCCCCTGGTAGAACATATCACACCGTGTTCAGAATTCTCCCTTCTTCCTCCTAAATACCAATCCAAGATCTAAAGATCAACTTTAAAGAAAATAGTCCGACAAAAAAAAAAAAAAAAAAAAAAAAAAAATTAGATGGTAATTTTAATTAGTGGCAAGAGAACCTATAATTTTTTTTTCGTTTAATGTCAACAAAAGATATGAAATCACATTCCCCTTCACAAACAATCAAATATGATTTTTTTATACCTTTTTATACCTTTTTTTCAGCAGTGTCTTTGAGCTATTCTTAAGTGTAGTCATTGTAAACACAGCTAAAACCTGTCTACTCATTATCTCACTGCACCATAACTTGCCTTGATAGCGAAATAACAGCAACAAGACTGCAATATTCCTGCTAACAGTCCCCTGCTATCACTGAAATTGGTAGGTCACGTCCACAAAGCCAAGAGCAGAGTTTGGCCACGGCAGCCTATCTAGGAATACATCAGTAAAATGAAAGCTACCATCTACACACGGCGTCAGACATACAGACCTACCGTTAATTATCTGTAGCACTGCAGCGCCTCAAAACCTTACATCTGAACCAGAATCCCATTCTTCAAAGTGGCAAATAAGCAGAGAACATAAAAACAGCACAGTGAGACACGTATTAAACCCTGTGAGGGGATAGACAGAGAGGCCATAACCCAGGCAGACGGGGGAACGACACCCATGCAGGTCTGCGGGACAGGGAACCCTCCGCGTTTCAGCTGCCTGCCCGTCGCCAAGTGCTGCGGGAAAACTTCTATGGAGGAACTAGAGAACAGGCTAGGAGGTGGGTTTGGTTATAGAGAGCTTCTGCCAAGCATAGGAAAACCTTCGAGGTACATCTCTCAGTATTCAGTAGCTCTGCTATTAAAGGCTTTAGCAGGGGCCAGGTGAGAGCTGTTAACCCAAGAGGAATAAAGAGGCTAGCAGGGAGGAGAAGAGGCCGTGAGCAATCCTGCACATGAGAACAGGATGCTTACTCCTGATGTGACTGGGAAGAGGGAAGCTGTGACAGAGTACAAAGAGAGTTGGTGCCATGGCTGAAGGGACAGGCGAAGGAAACCACCTTTCTAGAAGCTTCTCAGTGGCTACAAGGAAGGAAGACAGACAGACCACAGTTACCAAGAGGAGAAAAACAGTTGCTACAGTAATTAAAGCTGCATTTCAGGGCTTGTTTATGTATATGAATATGGAAAAGAAAGTGTTTTGCAGAAAGAATCGGCAAGATTTAGACATTGGCCAAATAAAAGCATCTACAGAGAAGTCTCAGTCAGGATCAGTGCTCCAACCTAACAGATAGGATTTTATCCATGCTGGTCTAGTAAAGCAGCAGCAGGGTAGGAGTAAAAATTAATCTGTCTGGAGCTACATGGAGCTGGAGTTGGCAACGAGATAGCTCTGGAAAGGTGTCAGAGAAACCTAGATGTTCTCTTGAACACGGGTCAGATAGTGGGAAACGTCAGCTAAGAGACGGCGTGGAATTTCTGCTTGCAAACGGCGTTACCTAAATGCAAAGTCTGAGACAAAGAGAGGAGGAGGTGGGGGAAGAGTCCTGGGGAAACCCCTCGCAGTGGTGGAAGGAGGGTGGGAGGGGTGATGCTCTCAGGGCACCCAAAACAGCGGGGATTAAGGAGGCCAGAGAGGGAGGGCTGTGACTTCGATGTATCTGATCATAGGAATGCTGCTTGAGATACATAACTTCTGGGATCTATTTTAGAAGTAGATAGGTTTTAAAGACACCTAGGTGTATTTTTTTAAAAAAAAAAATACAGGTATTCCACTGCTTTTTGCCAGCACAAATAGCTTACATGAGCGGCTCCAGACTGCTGTACTCGCTCATGCAGCTTTTAATAACCAGTCAGAAACTAAAAGTAGAACGTAGTCATAGCCAGTCTTTTTCTCTGCAAAATCCTCCTGTTGCAAAGAAGGAAATTTGTCAGAAACAGAACTTCTATGCATCATTCATTTCCATTTGTCCCAGTACTTGCTTCTGCAGTTTGGCCATTGCTTTTTTCTCCCTGCACAATGAAGTGAAAAGAAGGGCAATAATGCCACCCACAGGTGTACAGGTTTATTGCGGCAATGAATTCTGAGAGGTTTTCTTATCTTGCAGTTAACTGGAATGCTAATTTTTTACACTTGATAGAGACACTTAGGTTCCTCTGAACTCACCTGCACCTGTGATCATAACTCTGATCCTGCCCTGATTTTGTACTGCTTTGTCAGAGAGATCATGCTTTTGATGTGCAGCTGGCTGATTTTTACTACAAATAATCGGGGGGGGGCGGGAAGCAAACTAAACAGGTTACAAAATATAAATTACAAATAAAAAATCCTCCCATCTCAGCACTCAGCAATATGCATTTCAAATCATGAATGTCAGCCACTTTTTATATTAAAAATATACAAGAGGCACATTTTCATAGTATGTAGTGTATTTTGCCATTCCTAGCTCAGAGATCCTTCAGCTGCGATGACAAGGACTGTAATGATTTAAGACTTCTTTATGGAATAAGACAAAAACCATCTGAAATAAGAGCTTAGGTACAACTGAAGCAGGGAGAGTTCTCCTTACAAACACTGTACTCATTCTCTACCTTATTTCCCTTATCCATGTTTATTAAGAATGTTGGAATGAAAATAATATTTTCAGTAACTGTTACCTGAACATTAAAATAGGATTTTATGTTTAAGGTAAAAGGGATATAAGGATATTTATTAGCTTATTCTTCCTTTCTTTCAGAGCCACAGGACTCCAGATTATACAGTTTAGTAGAAAGGCTCAGGATCAGATAGCACTGCAGGGGAGGAGGCAATGTTTTGTCTTTTACATGATCTTTCTCAAAAACAACTACAGTAGGGCACTCAGGGGAGATAAAGCCCTGGAACTCTGCATAGATATATTACATCTCATGCCTGGAATTAATTTACATCTCCTAGCTAGATTCACAACAGCGAACTCAGTTCAGTGGGACATACGATGGCTCTGTATGCCGTAAATCCTTCTCATATTCTGTTGTGCCTCAGATCCTTACATAAGATGAACTTATCTGAATTCTCCAGGGTTTTTCATCAGTACGAACCAAGGCTGCAGACATAGGTGCCCTTACAGAAAAACTTGTAGGAGTCAAAAACACAAAGAAAATTAACGAATACAGGATTTGGTACCTCAAATGTGCTGAACAATCTACTAGTCCTAGGCAAAGTGTATTTACTACCTGAAACACAGTTTCTATATGTTGAGATTATTTTGGTTGTCCATGTCAACTGAATAATTTAAGAAAATCAGTAAGGTGGATGTTCTGTATTGGGGGGGAAAAAAAAAAAAAAAAAAAAAAAAAAAAGAGAACTGACTTGTCAAAAAAATGTTTAGTAAGTATGAGAACTCAGATATAAGCTATAGCATCCTACATTTCAGCTTATGTTAGAACATCTTATATTTTTTCTTGTGCACCCTACACTTGTAGATGTGGCACCTACATTCCAAAGTCTGTATCTCAACACAGCATTAATATCATCCTGGTTTACACAGAGTATTGTCTTTATACATCCATTGCACACATAACCACTTAGCTTCTTTTAATTATTTATTCTACAGACCATATATCAGCTGAGGCCAGATTTAAGGTAAATTAGAGGCACGGAATAAACAAGAAACTTCTCTACCCTAAGCTCTTCCCAGACACCCCTGCACTTTACTGAAGAAGTTCATCAATACTCTTATTTAAAGACCCTGAGTTCTTGAGGAACCCACTGTCGTGTTTGAAGCTTGCTATCGCTGCTTGCACCATAGGAAAGATAATTCTAACACATAACCTCTCTCTGAAGGCCCTCTGTGTTATCCAATCTCATGAAAATCAATGTTATCGTCTACTGTCCTTAAATATTTGACCAAAAAACACCACACACCACACCTTAAGTAAATGGATTTTTTTTTCTCCTCATTAAAACCTATATTTAAATACGTTCAGTCTTATCTGAATTACGTCCAAGCTGACACACTTGTCACACTCAGGGACAAAGCACACCTGATGTGATGCTGGGAGCCGACAGCAGGTCCTGTAGCTGTGGGCACGCCGAGTGCTGCACGGCTCCCAGGCTGCAGCTGCGGACACGCATGTCACCAGCCCACAGGGCACCTACAGGCATTAGTTAAGCAGAACAGGGAGATTAATTTCCCACTGAAAACCTCTTGGGAAGAGTAATAAATGGTAATGAGTTTGTACAGTTACAACCGGGCAGTGCTTTCATTTTAGCCTCCATGCGTTGCCCAGTCTCTGTTAAAACAGCGACTCCAGATATTCAGAGCAATCACGCAGCACTTGTGACATAGAAAAAAAAAATCCAAGTACTCCCGCTCAGCCGACTCAAGCTGTCCCCCCAAACAAACACGTTTATCCACATTTCTTTCTATGCTGTTATTAAAAGAAGAAACTTATTCAGTTTAAAAATTCAATAACAGTACAAGACCATTCAAACCATTTTCCATCAGAAGTGCTGCATTTGTTGTGATACTGTTGCCACGTAGGATTTCACCAAGCAGATGATGATAACATGTCTCACAACAAGTAAGACCAAAACACCCTCCAGGCAAATTTATGGAAATCCTCACTCACAGGCAAGTGTGATAAAAATGCATCAAGCTAACTTCAGAAGGAGCGAGGGATCTGAGCCTCAGTCAACTTACTTTCAAGGCGACACTATCTGCGTGACCTCGAGGACGCGTTAACCGACAGCACGATCGGTTTGTGCCGACGTGAACGACTGCCCCTTTGGTGGTCTTGCTTGACTGGTCTGCCATCGATTAAGTGTTGGCATACGTGGACTGTTACAGTTACGCCTCCATCCATCATAACCAGCTCTGCTTGCTGAGTCTCTACAGAAAAATGTGTTTCACCAGGAAAATACCAGAGAAAGCAAATGCTGATTCATTGGATGATTTGGGCGGCAATAGAGACTGTCAAAGTGAGTTTGTGATTGAAGCAGCTGAAAAGGTTGGTGCAACGGGAGATACATCCTGAATCCGGACAGTAATTCTCCAGGGAATTAACTTCTCCCTGATGGTCTCCCTTCCTCCACAAAAAGCCCTTCTACATTTGGCCCCAGACGAAGATGGGAGGAGATGCTATGCAGGGCACCACTATAAATAGCCCAGACCTCACTGCAAGCAGTTTTACACAAAGCTCTCACCTACTTCTAGATTTTCCATCCTCTGGATGCAGCCTGCATCCAAACATTATGACAAGGTAAAAACTGCAATCATTTGAGTTCGTGACTCTGCTACAGAGGAGAGGGCAACCTGAGTCAAAGATCTGAAACAGTCAGATAGAGTAGCCATAGGTTAAACCTCTCAGGATTTTCAGAAGACAGCATATCTGTGCCTGTAACTGGACACTCTGTAATTAAGTTTACACAAATATACCCTGTAGCCATATTTACAGCTAAAATCTTCATATATCTAAAAGAAACACTGCATTGCAACTCAGGAACACCAGTCCCTCAGTGGGCCACAATACCTTACAGGCTCTAAGGCAAATAACGGCAAGTACTAATGGCTATGCAATGGGAAAAAAAACTCATAACATGGAACCAGAGCTTTCCAGCACCTTCTGGAAAGGGTGTCATTGCATGTTGGCAGAAAAGAGCTATTCAGAAAAAAAATAATTAATTCCTTTTCTAGAAATCTGCAGATTGGTACCATTTGCTTTGGATTTAACATAAATGGCACCAAGGAAAAAGAGATATTAAAAAAAAAAAATACACAAAAGGTTTGATCAGGAGAGGTTGTGAGGTCCTTCCCCAGGAGCTAGTAACAAGCACACATCACAAGACTCTGATTCAGAGGACAAACAGCACAGGGACCCACGGGAGGAAGGCTAGTCAACCCGCACCAGGGCGAGCGTGTGGCTAATACCCACACCGTAGGGTACGGGTACTAGCCAAGCTTCCACAAACCTAGAGTCTCCTCTTGCTCCCCCATCGTTATGTGTCAAGTGCCTACAATCTCAAAGGTTCAGAAGCAGAACTAAAATTTAAAAAAAAAATATATATATTTTTTTAAAAAATCCTGCTTTGCTTTCCATACATTTAGAGCTAAACCCACTTCAGCTAAGCTCCTATTTTCTGAGAATTTCCTTCACTGGCAGCCTTGCTTTGAAACAGCTCCTCCCTCCACACCCCCTCCTGCCACCCGCTCCCAGCCACCCACAGGCTGCTCCTCCAGATGTTTCTTCAGATGTGTGCTGAACTGAACTGGACAACAGATTGAGGACAGGGATTTAACAAATGACCACTACTTTCGGCAGCTTCTTTTCCAGCCAAATTAAACTCCAAGTACAGTTTATGACCAGAGACATGCCACGGGGTTAAGAACAAGCGCATGGGAAGGAATACTCCATGACCTGCCACAGCCTTCAAAGCAGAAGCTTGCAGAACTACGCTCCAACAGAGACCCAGCAGGATGTCACAATCACATAACTGCAGAGATTCACAGGGAAGCATTTCAAAAGCACCACAGGGTTTCCATCCTGGACCCACACCAACTCCACAGGGAACCAGGCACTGTTTGCAGCAGCAAGGAAAACCTGCTAAAGTATGCTACTGATACACTTTGCTGGACTGAAAGAGAATTACAAATGTTATTTACTCTACTGCAATATCAGAAAGGAATCCCAGCCAGAGCTCCAATGAGAAACAGATAAATACCTTGGCGGTTGTCCAGAGAGCGTGCAGCTTGGATTCATCCACAGTGAACTGATAATAGAAAACTTCAGGAACAAATCCCCTCTTCAGTCAGTAATAAACCAGAAAAGTGATATTTAGAAGGAAAATTATCAAAAAGTTTTCTTCAAATGCAGTTTGCCATAGCGTGGATGGGACGACACAAACCATAACGGACAAATACTGAGGCTGCTGCGTCAGCCAAGCCTACACAGCAGCTCTCAGAAGCACGAAGAAAGCCACTAGCAGCAAAGGTTAACAACATAAAGGTCACAAGTCAGGAAAAAAAAAAAATGCTTCAGAGTACATTATAGGTGCTGGTTCACCTCACCCAGCCATCACAGCCAGCCTGTCGGAGTGCCCACACCAGGGCGTGTGGCAATGAGCTAAGCTTCCATTCACTTTCCTGCCTTAAAGTACACCTGGATAACCTTAAATAATTCCAGTTTATCTACCACCACTTGGTAAGAACTCTTTCTAAGTTCACGACAGCCGCTGTCTGCCTTGACTTCCCTCTTTCTAAGCCCCACATGAACTCATTATTGCTCACCTGCTCCCTCCGTTTCCTTCCAGCAAGGCAGGGTTTGGCCCTGAGCAGGTTCAGCTGTGCTTTCCCCTCTGGGAAACACACCACAGGCAGGAAGAAACCAAACAGAAACACATCTCGTACTCTCCAGGAGGACATTTAAGCCTTTTCACAGGAGTCAGGACAGACTGGAGGAAGAGCCTGAAGTTACACAGCTGAAATCAATAGAAGCCCTGCTTAAAGTCTTAGGTCAGAGGCTCAGCCTTAAAAACAATTGGCATGCAATAGTATTATTTGCTGAAATAACTCCTCCCAACCACAGTCAATGTTGAAGTTACACTAAATTTAACTAAATTTAACAGAAAGAGGAAAAGCTAAAGCTGTATTTTTGTTGTTCCCACCACCATCCAGAGCAGAGGCAGGGAGCGACGGAGCGGGTCCCACTGGCCCTGCCGTTTTTAGAGGTCAGAGGGACCCCCACCCGCGCTGTGCTGAATACCAGTCCAAAGAAAGTCGCAGCCATCGCTTGGTGCTCGCAGGTCCTTTGTGGTTTTAACCTAAGTTCTGGAAAACAAACACAAAATACATTAGAACTTCCATATGGGGAAGAACACTTTCTACATTAGCTCATACCTTCTAGCTCTGGAACACAACTGCTTTCTTCCCACTTTGATGGTTGAAGCTGATAATATTGTGGGAAAATTTAAGGCTCCCTTCTTCAGGAGGTCACAGTTATCACTAAATCTGTGAGCTGGTGTTGAGATGAGACACCTGTGGCAGTACTGAGGCGATGCAAGGGCTCCCTCTTATCTATTCTTTTGGAACTTGCTTTGGAGCTCTACTCAGTTTTAAGTCAAATACCATTCCCTAGCACTTCAGTGGGCCCAAAGAAAGAATTTATGAAGGACTCTCATTAACTCTATGTGCTACCTGTGCTACAGGCGTTGGAGGAAAGGTTGTGTAGCCCAAAGTCTGCAAGATTCCCAACCCCTGGAAGGGTTTCCAGGGAGTGAACAGAAACTATCCATTAAACTCTACACTCCAAGAGATGTACTCCCTCCCAGGAGCCCACTCCAACACGGCAATGAACATCCGCAGTGCTCAGTCCAGAAACGAACAGAGTCTCCAGTTCTTCATCAGCACAGACACCCCGGGTACTGTCAGGGGACACCTCCATACGCAACAACTCTGGGGATTCAGTCTCTCATGCTCTTTCCTGGCAAGAGACAAAATTCAAGCACAGGTAGATGCATCCCTGATAAACACATGGCTCCAGAGGGTAATTTTGACCTCCTTGATCACAAGGTGAGGTGTACTGAGCTGATGATCAAAGCTGAAGCACGCTTCATATAGTGAAAGAAATCTTTGCCTATTGCTGCTCGAGTGAAGGGTTTAGCAATAACAAAGTGGGATAACAAGGAAGAGAGGAAAATTTAAAGGCAGCTACAAATGATGTTGGACTCAGCAAGAGCCTAAAAATCTGGGGGATAGATTTGGCTTTAATAGGAATAAGAAGGGAGTAAATAGCCTGTCCCATCAAGCACCCCTGACGTCTGTGTACTAATGCAAGGATTAATAAACAACCAACACTCTGATGACATCAGGAAAATGGAGGGTGTTGATTCAAACGAGGGAGGTATAGTGCCTAGGTGCATGTTTTCAGTTTAGCTAGCCCCGTTAACGAGAAGGCTGAAGACACTCGAAGGATCCTTAGTGATTGCTTTGGAGCAGAAATACGAACCAGCCGGCCTCTTCGTTTCTCTGTCCATGAATATGGTTGGTTTATGTAGGGTCTGGGCTGATACTGTGCATTTGCAATTAGGTAGATTCTGCTCCTGGAGAGAAAGTTAAGGTGTCAAGGAAGCTGGGAATTGTTGTAAGTACGCAGCCTGCTGTAAGACTGGCCCCTTGCTGTTGAGAAGTAACGTTCAGAGAAAAGACTGTTATTTGCAGCAGATACCTGTAGCTGTTCATCAAAATCCCAAAGAAATGTCTTTTCCTAACTTCCCAGTAAGAAGAGCAGAAATACAAAAAAAAACACTGATAAACAAACACTTAAGGGAAGCTTCCTTTGATTTTTTTGACAGACAGATATGAGGTTAGATGCCTTGAAATCGCAGTGAGGGTTTTTTTTTGAAAATTCAGCCTCAATTCAGTTGAAACCGCTTCCTCCTTAAGTAAACAAGGATTTATTTGATAGTGCTCAACCCATCCAAAAAGAAAACTGTACAAAAAGCCCACAGCTTTGGGGCATTCCATAATTTTTATGGCATTTGCACAAAGAGACGTTTGTTTCAGTATTTCTTTCAATTTGGGAACATTTATACTCTAGTTTGAGACTCGGGGGTGCTCAGTGTCGCCTTTATCACTTCTGTCTATTCTTGCTATTCATACAATAGTCTCAAATCTTAATAAATTTGCTTTCCCTTTCATGAGTTTGAACTCTTAATTTTAACAAATATCTTCCCACTCTTGTATAAAAACACAATTAAATATTTCTGATGTGCTTTAGATAAAGCAGTCATCATTTTTATCGTGCCCCCTCCTTTCCAAAACAAGCATGCCTAATCTTTCCAGTCTCTCTTCAAGGGAGTACATTAACATGACCCAATTATTGCACCCCAAAAAAAGATAGCTGGGAAATTTCTCTCATCAGGACGGTTCGCTCACAGAAAACGCAGTTATCACAAAAATGGGAAAGACTTGGTATCAATTAGAATGGTTTTCTGTTAAGAAAATTGAGATCAAATACATCCTCATCTATCAGCTTGATGAGATCTTGTTTGTTGCCCCGTTATTTTCCTAACGGGATAAATGCTGAACTGCATCAACCCGAGGTGTGTGGGTGATGCATGGGAATTGCAGGCCATGTATTTCATTTGAGAAGGGCAGACTACTACTTTAGTTTACATTTTCTGACTTTTACTTTGAATTCCCCAGATAAACAAAAGTCAATCTCATGGAATTTCTTGAAGTAAAATGAAGAGAAAAAGAATGAGTGACCCGTGCTTTTCATTTCCACCCTTTTTCACCATGCTCAATTTTCTAACATGAGGATGGGATCCAATCTCACTGGTCTGTCCCAGGAAAACAAGGTGTTACTCACTGACAGGCTGCCTGCTTGAACTGATTTACAAGATCTCAGCAGAGCTTTGACTAACTCTGTCTGCTAGGAGATGTTTGAAAGATTTTCAAATTCCAGTGAGTAAATATGGGATTATAGCTAGGAAGTTTCTCGGTGTTCTGACTTTAAACTAGGCGTATTACAAAACAATCCCCTAAAAGTCACAAATAAATAGACACTCTTCACAAGTCCTCTAACCCCTATCAAATTGCTGTGACGTTAATGAAGCTGCCTCCTGGAGACACTACAAATTTTGACATAAACCTGGCCAATCTCAAAAGAGTATCAGGGTATTTTAAAGACAAATTTTCCCATTTACAATCCAGCAGCATAGCTGTCTGTGAGAGATTCAGCTCCTCAACCCACCCCCAGAGACCAACATAGTAAGCTCTCAATCCATGAAAAAAATGAATATATGTTTTATCCAGCTTCTGCACGCTGAATGACCATGCACTTTACTGAAATGTTATTTCTTTTTATAACTGTGTAACAGCTTAAGGGGGAGAGAAAAAGGTGAAGGAACCCAACGCTGTCACTTTCGAAAGCTTTTATTGTAATCAACCTTACAACGCTTTTTGTTGTACAATACAAAGAATGTTTAATCTCTCTTGGCTGGCACATTCCCTCCAGGTTTTTGCTGCTTACAATGGGAGCTTTTGCTTCGGCAAAAATAGGGTCAAATCCCATTGCGAGGCACCGCTTTTACCCTGGATTCATTTGGGAAGTTCTGAAGAATCAATGACTTCATAAGATGTGGGAAAGAAATAGGATTACTTGTAAAGAGGGATCATACATTTGCTTCCCATGAATACAATCAGCTCTGAAATGTGTTTCACTTTGCCGTTGCAAATACTTGCACAGTTTGTGGTTTGAGTGATTTAAAAAAAAAAAAAAAAATACCAGGTAAGATTTCCATAACACTTGTTCTTCATAAAATTTCCCCAAACACTTTCTGGATGTGCAGTCTCAAGGTGTTCCAGGTAGGAAGGGAGGAGGTAACAGAGGTCTCGGAGCAGAGCCACTGAGCTGGTGCTCAGAAGCGCTGAGCTGGTCACAGAACTGACACTTCAGCTTTTTCTTCTTTTTTTCACGTTGGTTTAAAGGGAAGCCTAACAGTCTGTACACAATAAGCTTTGTCTTGAATTCTTTCTAAAGTTCAGGCCGGATGCAACCTCTGAGTTTTGGAAAAGGTTATTAGAAGGTTACAATGCAAGAAATTCTTCCAAATTTGTGCCAGGCCTACAGAGTGATGGATAGGAACTTTCCAAGAGGACTTGGTTTTGGTCCCAGAGAGCCAAACAAGCAATTTCCATTTGGACAACTTTGTTGCAGTTGGCAGAGTAAAGAGCAAACGAGAAGAGTAACTGGATTGAAGCAAGCTCAGAGTGGAGCGACACGTACTGAGCAGTGTGTACGTCCTGCTCCAGGAACCACAGACACCTCTTCTCTTTAGAGAAGTCCCATGAAACGGCATAAACTCTTTTCTCTTGTTACATGATTTTCTCTACTCAGGATAGCAGCAGTTTCCACACTAAAGAGGGTATTTCAGACCAAGATCCAGATTGAATCTTTGCATCCAACTGAAGCCAAAGTTCAGCTTGTATTTTCAGTCTCTGCCAGGTGGAATATAAAAGGGTACCACAGATAGAAAAATAAATGTATTCAGTTGCATTAACAGCCAGCTGCCCACTGTGAGGATGTATTGCTGGCACTTAATGCCTTTGTCCTGTCTGAGGTCTTGACAGTGACAACAGCGCTTTGTTTACGGGTTGGCTTTCGCAGATAAATTTCTTCTCCTTGCCAAAGAACGAAAAGATGCATTTATTTATTTATTTACTGCTCAGGAAGAAATACTTAGTTTATAGTAAGTGCATTTAACTGCTATCTTAAGAATTGTTGTACCCATCA
This sequence comes from Athene cunicularia, assembly GCF_003259725.1. Classification (NCBI taxonomy): domain Eukaryota; kingdom Metazoa; phylum Chordata; class Aves; order Strigiformes; family Strigidae; genus Athene; species Athene cunicularia. The sequence goes on along the minus strand of NW_020799118.1, from coordinate 2,907,387 downwards.
TAAAATGCATCTAGAATAGACTGTCAGTGACAGAGCCCCCCGAACTGTATTTTAGAAGCAAAAAGAAACCAATAGAAATGGTGTACTTGTTTTGATAGATATATTTATGTATTGCTGAAATATAAAATTCAATTAAAGGGTCACTATGTCTGCAGCTTTCTCAGCTATATTCTGTGCCACTCCATCAGTGGACCCCCAACTCCAGTATGAGGCGATGAAATTTGTACCCTGGGTTGACGAGGATCTGTTCAGTGATGGGAAAAAAATATCTTGTTACTCCAAACAGAATAGAAACTACTTCAGGTAAGTAACAGAAATACTTCCATAAATTTGACTGAAAGTAGGCAAGGTTTTCAAAGCAATCCAAAGAGTTACAGTTCCATTTTTCCCGACTTTCTGTTCTGGCTGAGGTTGCCGTCAACCAAAGGTTGCTGTGCCGTCACTGCCGTGTTGGATGACAATTGTCCATTTGTACAGCTCCTGGTGAGGTTACTGGAGAGGGTCTTAAGAGGTCCTGTAGAAGGACTGCCATCTTCATGAGACCGTCCTGCCGGTCAGAGAGAAAACGTGCCACTTGTCTGCCTTGTGTGGGAGAGTTCTGCACGGTGAACAGCAAATAACCAGAGTGAACGTGGTGTTTGAGAACCCAGTGGCTGAGGTTTTAGTATAAACTAGTCAGGAAACATTTCTGCATGTGACACATACAGGGTGCAATTCTCTAGCAGTGTACAAATGAAAAAATAGGTCATAAAATAGGTCAAAAATAAATCCCCTGTGCTGGCTAGTGTCTCACTGAGTATTTTGATCAATCCTGATTGAGACCCTTATGGATTAAATGAGAAAGAATAAGAAGTGGACATAAGAGAGACTCTGTTGGATGAACTCACGTTTCTCTACTAGGTGCTAGAAAGTAAATAATCCATCTGGGGGAAGTTTGGGGGGCTAGAGAGCTTTCCAGTCTGCTAGAGATGTTTCTTAGTCTTGTGTTAGATATAAATACAGAAAGCAGCTCACATTAATGCTGCTGCTCTGTAACCTTTCAGATGATTGGTAATTGCTCATAAATGTGTCCTGCAGATCCTCCAGGGATCCATCTGCATGCGTCTGACTGAGTAGATGGTTCTGGATGAGTTCAGAAGAGACCAGAGCTGTGTGAAGAGTGGTGGAGTTACGGGATGCTTAGTAATTCAACTTTGCAGTCTCTGAACAGAAAATAATAAAGCAATGACAATAAGGCTAGTGATGTAACAACAGTTCCTTTGGAAGCCGAACAATTGTACAGCCATGGAAAAGCAGGGAGCTGCTCAAGCTGGGGCAGCCAGCCCACCCTTCAGCTCAAAGACACCAAGCATGGGCCTCAGACATGCTTGTCCAACATATAAAAAAATATTCCACAGCCCCTTAATGATATATCCCTGGGCTTCACTATGTTTTTGTACTGAAAGACGTATTTTTCTGAATATCCATCCTCGGTCTGCTTTGTTACAACTGAAGTACAACATTTTTTGATCTAGCCCTTATGGCAATAGTGACCAACACTGATTACTGTTGAAATTAAACTCAGCTCTCTACTGTGGCAGGTGCAGACTGCAGCCTCCTCAGCAGATGGGCTAGCCTGGCAAAGCCTCAGAGAGCGCAGGGAGCAAGAGTGGTGAAGTGAGACACATAAGGTGTGTGGAGGTGGGAGTACAGAGCATACGATCGTCTATTTTGACTGACTGGAGACAACCACAGAAAGAAATGATCCCCCAAACCATCCAGGATAAGTTAGGGCACTGTAGTGCTTTCTCTGAAATTAATAGTGAGGTTTGCAATTAATTCAACACAAAGAGACTTTTGCACTGACCATCATTTCTCAGCCGATGCAGACAACTGCTCTGCAGTTTCCTAGAGAAGGAAAACTTCACCGCCGAGACAAAGCACATAGGTGGGCAGCCAGATGTGATAAAACTACAGGGAGTCAGCACAGGGAAAATAAGAACTGTCTCACGCAGGACTTGGAAATAGAATAAAACAGGTTATTTTTGCAAGCTGGATATGAACATATAACTCCAGGGATAAGGAAAAATGCTGTGAGTAAGAGCATTTGCAGCTCAGCATATTCCATTGCTTC
>NW_020799118.1:2817260-2905224 GCF_003259725.1 Athene cunicularia | reverse complement strand
GGAAGGCAATGAAAGCAGATGGAATAGCACAACCAAAGCACCTTAGAGCTTTATTTAACCACAGGAGAAGAATTTTGAGAAGCAGAGAAGGCAGCACTGTGGTACCTGTAGTTACATATTCTGCCTTCTGCACACTCCCCAGTAATGGGAGATGTGACCCCGTAATCTGCTGCAGAAGTGCTGGTCATTTTATGCTGCCATTAAGATGCAGAATAAGCCCTGCTCTTGCTCTCTCATGGACAATTATAAAATGTTTCTCTCTTCGAAGTTTCGGCCAATCCACACTAACAGTCAATTGGACTGGAGATTTTTTTTTGTCCCTCAGGATGGAAAAACTGGACTGATTCCTCTGAGAAGTAACAGGGTCGGGTATTAATTATCATAAGGTGGATTTGCAAAGTACTGGTTGGCTCAGCTTCTCTCCTTCATTTTTTTCAGTTCACACTAAGTCCTTGAATCTCTTGCAGCTTATCCCACTGCATGTAAAAACACGTCATTCAATGTTATTAAGCACGGTCAAAATGATTATTAATATTAAAAATAAGCAGCAAAAAGTGAATGATCACTTGAGAAAAACATTTCTTCACTTGTGTTTTACGATCTGCAACAGAAAATTTTGCAGCGAACCACAGCTCGTTGTCGCTTGGAATAGTTCTAGTGTTGTTCGTGTTGTACTTTTCCACTATAGCAAAATCACTGGTATTACCCGTGAAGCATCTAAGCAGCTCAGGTTGGGGACCAGACCTTCTGCACTAGTAAAGTATTCTATCTACAACCAATTTTAATACATCCAGTGTACTAATCTGATCCCAATGTCATACTTGCAGGAATAACTTTCCTGCAATATGTAAAGAGGTACAGATGAACACTGGATGGCCAGCGTGCTGGAGGGTGACAGGAACATGCACAAATTACCAGTTACATGTACGAAGCAGCTGTGGGTGTGAGGGAAGACAAGCACTAAGACACTGGCAGTTGGTACTGACATAGGGCTCTCAATTAAAAATTTATAGAATCATTTCACTTTACCCATCCATCCCCTTGTCAAGAAATATTTCTTTTGGTTTCTAACACATGGAAGAAATTCGAATGAGCACGCACCACTGAGAAGACCCGAGCCTTTCTCCGCAGACTAGATCTCAGTGAAAAATAACCTGTAAGGTCAGAAGTAGAGCTTCAAGCACCGGGGCAGCTGGCTCCTCTCTGAGCCCTCTGAAGGATTCCTCGCTGTTGAGCCTTTGGAAGTTGTCTCTCCTGGTAAGCAGAGGCAGCAGGCTGAATTACTGTACCCTCTCCCAGCCACACTCAAGTGTTGGCAATTGAAAATGACTGTCCCAAAAATAAGACAAGATGTTGTTAAGCCTCACATGCTCTTCAGATTCATACCATCAATTATTCCACTTGCCTGTAATGGCTTCAGACTCTTTTATCTTTCTCTCAGTGGATTTCTCTGCTGCTTTGCATTTAAATTCACCTTGCCTTCATAAAAGCACAGTGGAACTGTAAGAAATAAATGAGCCAGACAAACCAAACATGCTGTTGTTTTCTTAGCTTTCTCTGCAGTCCCAAGCAAAGGATGTTTCTATACCCTTTTGAGGAAGCCATCCCACTCTGCCCATGCTGAATAACTATTTGAAAATAAATGGGTAGGATTGTACCAGCCACCTACTCCTCAGTCTTAGAAACAGGAGCAAAATCCCATCAATCCATAAATATTTCTTACAATGATAGTCCTGAAAGTAAAGCAGGCTGGAACATTCCCTATCAGGCCAGGCTGCAGTATCCAGTTTTCTTATACCAGTTACTGTCTATTTGACATGCATCATGCTCTCTTCATTAATGGAATGAAAGATTTTATGACAGAATAACCTAGTTCCAGTGAGCAAGTATATTTATGAGACCAAAGATGAAGTAATTTGTCCTTGAAGAAGGAGCCTTGAGACTGTAGTGACTGACAGTGGTCTATCATAAGAGCCTGTCTCACAGAACATGGGTCCATCCATAAATCACTGAGGACAGAGGGATGCTCACTGCAGGAAAGCTGAGAGAACAGACATCGTCTTGGTGATGACGCTGCTATGGGAGAAAAGTAGGAGGACAGCCATGGGCTTCACTTGAATATTGAAGATGCTGTAATTAGAGTCACTGCCATGTTAAATAGTCCCTAATGGTTTCCTCAGCTGAGTCAAGGTTTGGCTGAAAACTTGTGACCCGAATTTGTAGTCATTACATTATTACCAGAACATTCTCCCTCTTCAGACAGCAGGCAGATGATAATTCCTTCCTAAGACATTCCTCACTGACCAGCAGTGACAAGCATCCTTCTCACCTCAGAAAATCCCAAAGCACGTTACAACCTACCTGGACTAAGAGGACAGACATGTTTTCCTTGGTTCTGGTAGGAGCCGTCTAACCCTAACCCCTAACCCTAACCCATGCAATAGCCCCTCTCATCAGGGATGAGGCGTGTTTGGACGATAACCATACCTGCCTTTCCACCCCAGCTGTCCCATACTATTAATCTCATTACACCTGCACCCAAATCATCAGTAGGGGTCATTGTCCCCTACTCCATCAACTAGTTAAATGTAGAATCTGCCACCCCAGCACAACCAGAGAAGACCCTAAGAATGGAGGAGAGTCTGCAGTAAGGCATTTCTAACAAGAAGCAAACTTTTTCTTTTAATTAGCCCATTCCTCCAGCAGGACCAGTTGTGTGAGCACCCAGCCCATTGTGTTCCCTCTGGGAGCTTGACTTCTGCTGGGTGAAAGCAGCACAATCACCTCTGATCGCTATTTCTGGCCATGTGGGACAGCAACTGCACGTCAGGTTCTTGCTGCAGGCTCTTTCTGCGTTGACACAAAAGGTCTATCATAAAAGGGAAAAAATCCATACTGATCAAATATTATCAGATGGTGGCATCAACATATCACATTGTATGGTCCTAATCTATGCACTGTAAAAAAATGTGGTATTCAAAACACCACCAGGAGGAAACCATTGACTTTACTGTCAGGTGTTGCAAGATAGAAGCTGAGAAGAATTTGTAGTAAGGACTCTAGAGGGATCTGTACTTGTGGCAGATAAAATCAAATTGGCAGTGGAGAAAAATACCTATTTTACATTCAGACCATGGGTTGAAATTAGAGCTCTAAAACAAAGATTTCCTAGTTGAATGGCAGGTTCTTACACGGGACCATTTGCTACAAAACCCAAAAATTTTTATCCAAATCAGTGAATACAATAGTTTGAATTATGTCTGGAAGAGAAAGCCTGGTTTCTATCACCTCCTTAATCAATGCTAATCCAATCAAGGTATGAACGAATGGTCCAAAAATTCTCACTGCTGCAGTGTTCTGCCCTTGAAACACTCCACCTCCAATAGCCTACGATGTGCAAAGGCCACCACCCTTTCCCCACCACATGTAGCTCTTGGAGCTCCTTTCAGACAGCCTCACAGAATCTAGATGAAAAACCCGTCTCCAGGTGATGGAAGACATGTTAATAACTTGCAGGGCATTTATTTGCAGGAGGAGAGTTTACAGCTACAGCAAAAAGACTGAAGAAAGGAAAGATACGCAGTGGAGACACCCTAAATGTTTCTGCTAATCTACTCCAGGGCTACATCTGTGCCCAGCACAGCAAAGCAACAGCCTTTCATGAGCTATGAATAGCCTATTCCAGCAGAAGATTTGGGAGATACAAAGCCATTCTGTACATGGGTACTGAGAATTGCACAGCTACCTCAGGTAGGGTGAATATTAACTTACTGAGGCACTTGTTGGATGAGGCATATTGACTAACATACATATTTTTTCAAATTAGGAGTCCGCAGTTATTTTGTGCAGACACCACTGTCTCACTGGGAGCTTCTACTTGAAAAGTTTTCTTTAGCATCTCTCAGAATTGTGATATGTTAGATTGGCACGGCAAAAAAAAAAAAAAAAAAAAAAAAAAAAAGCAATTTATTTCCCGCAGCTATACACTAGCAAATGTTCATTTCCATACCACCTACAGATATGTGTATATCTTTTCGTTCTAATATTGAGGAAAAAAAAAAATTGCATTCTTTCAATACAAGCAATCCTTGGCTTGAGTTTTTAGCTGGTCAAATAATACTAAAGAAGCAAATATATTGGAGCTGCCGTTTGCACCGCTGGGACTGTGCAGACAGGCAAACTCTATTACGGCCACAGTCTTATCAAAGGAAAGCTAAATCTCCTAATTAAATCCTGGTTGTTGTTATTTTCAAGAAGAAAGTCTCTCTGCTGCAGGCAAAATTATGGAGAAATGTGCAAATGAGCAGTGAAAGACTGCAGAGGGAGGATGTGGGCAGAGCCGCAGCATCTGTCGGGTGGAAGGAGGATGCCACCGCGCCTGGCACTGCACCATGGCAGCCCCTGCCTGGCAACACTTATGCTGGTCATCTGATGGGTACCAGGTACAGCCAAAATTGGCTCCAGATTAATATATTTTAGCCATCAAATCCAGTATTGGGCATTTGTATGCATTCTGTCATTGCTCCATCTTACCTTAAAAGAAAAAAAAACAACACCCCCCCCTAAAAAAAAACCCACAACCAACAAAACCCAAACACCCTCACATGTCCTTTTTATCCCTGCATATGGCTAAGATCTGTCTGGACAATGAAAAAAAATTCATTCAGGAAACCTTCATTTGATAAGGACTTATGCCAAAGCTCACCTTTACAGAAAAACATCCAAAATTTGAACAGATAAACTGAAACTAAAGGAATTAAGAGCACGCTCTGATGCAAGTGGTATTGAACCCAAATTCGTGTATTTATTTTAAATTATTTTTTGCATCCTTGGGTAAATACTTAAGCCTAGATTCAGCAGAGCACCCAAACACCTAGGTAATGTGTAAATCCTACAAGATTTGAGGTGCAATGCTAAAATAGAGCCCCCATTGCTCTCTCCAGCCCTTTTACTAGTTTGCCATCTGTTAAAAGGGATATAAAATTAGTCCTGCTTTCCTACTGTCTTACCTGGTTTGGGAGGAAAGGGAAAAGCAGAAGGGGAGATCAGGTACAAGAAGGACTGCAACATAAGGATAATTATGCCTATCTTAAAAGATTTTAATTCTTTTATTAGAATATCATCTTGTGAGGGATGCCGTTTGGAAGGAGTTTAAGAGATTTCCAGTGATTATGTTTAAAGTAGGTAGAAGTAATCTAAAAGGTTGGTAAAATGCTGACCAGAAGCTAAACATGTTTATGTTAGATTAAACTAGATATTAAAATTGCTTTTAAGTACTTCAAATGCAAGAAACTGCCCAGTGCTTTTACTGGCACTCTTAAGAAATGTGAACAAGACCTTTTCCCCGCTACACTTTAAATGGAAGATGGGCAGTATAAACAGAACTGCAGATCGATTTCTTTATTCTGCTGGGATATCCAGCTGTGCTCCAACTGATCGTAGACTTCTGTTTAAATAGTCTGCAAAAAAAAAAGTTGTCCAGCAAACTTTGAATGAACTCATGCCAGGATCCAAAAGTCAGTGGACAACGAGAGCTGCCCCTCGGCACCTACTCTAATACTAACTCAAATATCAGCAATAGGTAAGTTTATGACTTAGGAGTCTAGTAAATTATACTGGAGGATTCAAAGAAAATTATGTCGGCTATACTGTAGGTTAGATTTTTATCTCAATTCAGGTCATATGAACCTAACACTAAGTGACTAAAGGAGGTGCTAACCTCTGATCAGAGCCTGTGAACACTGCCCATCCAGGCTGGAAGGAGCAAACCAGCTGCAGCTGGGAGCAGATATTTAGCTCTATCTTCAGCTTAGAAATCGAAAAAAATGCAAACCTGGGGTCAGCCAGGCCTTACTGAAAGCTCACTTGAAAGGAAGCTTTCGATTTATTCTGAACTATTTGAAATACCACCACCCCCCAAAAAAAAAAAGTCCCCATCATACCTACACAGACTCAATTGCCAGAATATTTAGCTACATGTATAACAGAAGGCACAACCATCACTATGCCTTCAACTCTTAAAATAAACTACTAGGAAAATTAATGTTTTTGCAAAATAGGTTGGATCGGGGTTATTTTGGTTGCTTTTTTTTCCTGATAGCAGACTGGTTTGACTACAAAAAGGAAGGCAAGTTAGAAGTACAAAGTCTATATAAAACTAGTGTTCCAAGGAACAAGTGCATGCACCTAGGAAATCTTTGTTGATTGTTGCTAATATCTATGATAATTAAGTTAAAAATACCCACAAAACAATAGAATTTGCAGAGATGACTCTATTGTCTTAAGCAAATAATGAGGCAAGGAACAGTTCAATTGATCCCATGACTCTCATTTCAATAATAAGGCAGCAACAACTGCTAATCTATAGCACTCAGTTTAGATTACAAACCCAACACTGAATAGGCAATTTCATTAGAGAGAATATAGCTGAGAGAGAAATGCTGTCAGGGGAAAAAAAAAAAAGTTCATCCCCATCGAAATGAAACCATCCTGAGAATTTCTTGCTGCTCTGTACCCAGAAACACGATCAGGGAAGAGTTCTTACAAATACCTGCAGGAAATCTTTGGTGTCCAAGTAATTACCTTTTATTTTAACCCAAAGGCTACCAGGATACAAGTGGCTGAGCCAGCTCCCCGCCACGCCAGCTACCCTGGGCAGTCAGGGTGCCTGCTCCTGTCCGAACGCGGGCATCGAGGGGAAGGGGGAGCTGAGAGGGAGAGGAGCGAGCTCCCCCCCACATCTGCCCCTGGGCAGACCCCAAGGAGCCACCCCCTGATACTGCTGTCAGAGAGGCTCCAATACACGAGACACATGTGCGTCCCTAAGGACAGAAGGAGCCGAAGGAACAGATGGGGAATTTTTTTTTTTTTTTTTTTTTCTCCCTCTTTTTATTCTTGGCCCCAAAATCAACACATGATCTGAAAGCCAACCAAACTCACCCACAGATACCAGCACTGCCTGGAAGAGAGAGTTCTGTTTTTAAATTAGATCCTTTCAGACACTCACACAAATCCATAGATATCTCGGGGCCTGTAGAGCTGGAGCCAATGAATATCCACAGAGAGATGCTGTAGGTGAAGGAAGGAAAGGCTTTCTTTCACCATCTCTGCTGGCAGCTGTATGGAGCTTATGTGAGTAAGAACTTTCTGTTCTCACTGAAGGTAGCAGGCAGGACTACATATATATATATATATATATCTCCACATGGAACATATTTACTGTAGGATTGAGTGCCATACTAACAGCCGTATTTTTATGGTAGGATCATATTTCACAGGTACTAGCAACTTTCTGAAATAAAAACAGAGAATAATTGAGGTGAGAAGGGACCTCTGAAAGCCTCCAGCCCAGCTTCCTGCTCAAAGCAGGGACAACTTTGATGCTAAGGGAGGTTGCTGAAGGCCTTGACCAGGTCAGTTCTGACAGATTTCAAGGATGGAGAGCCCATAGCCTCTCCAGGAAATCTGTTCCTGTGATACATAACACTTATTCTGATTAATTTTTTTCCATATAATGAAGGATGGATTTTCCCTCGCGTGACCAGTGCCTCGTCATTTTGCAGATGCTGCTGAGGAGTCTGACTTGATCTTCTATAGAATCCCCTTTCGTTAGAGGAAGATGGAAGACAGCAATTAGATGCCCCCCCCTTAGCTTACCTTCTGCAAGGTAAAACAAACCCAGCACTCTTTTAGCCTCTCCTGATATACACCATTGCTCCAGTCTCCTGAACATCCCACTGATGCTCTCCTGGACTTCCTCCCACCTGTTGACCTCTCCCTTGCACTGGGATACACCAAACCCACAGTTTTCCGACTGTGAGAAAAAACCTCACAAGTGTTGAGATGAGGGAAATGACTGATCTGTCGGCTACACTCTTACCCAAACAGCCCAATACACAGTCAGGCCTCATCACCTTAAACACGCTGCTCATATTCCACTTAGAGGCCCCAGGACCCTCAGGTCCTCTCTGCAGAGCTTCCCCCAGCCTGTCAGACCATGATGCGTCCCAGAGGCAGGACGTGCCGTGTCCATCCTTACGGAATGTCATCATGTTCTTGTTAGCCCATTCCTCTATCCTGGCAAGGTCTTTGCCTATCAGAATTTTTTGGTAACACCTTCTTTGCGCCTTCATGAAAAAAGGACTAAATGTCTCGTGAGATTTTTGTGTGTGTGTATATATATATATATATATATGCAAGGTCCCAGGTGTGATGCTGTTTTACACCAACACTACAATCTTTACAACATGAACAAAGGACAAGGAAAACCCAAATCCCAACTGACATCAACAAGAGTTTTTACTGACTGCAGTGACCTTGAAAAGACTCCAGTCATGTCAGTGCAAAGCAGGAATCAGGGTGTCAGCACTAGTGGTGGAAAGGAGTCGTTTTAACGTGACTTTATTGAAAAGGACGGAAGATTTAGTTGCTGCTCGAGAAAGGGAGGGGCTTGAAATCTGTAGCCAGTATCCCTGTTTAAAATTCTGTTAGCAAAATTTATGACACATGCAGGAGTTCCATTTTTCCCCTAGTAAGAATATTTCTTTCGGCCATTCATTTTGCATTTCATGAGACACTTCTGCAGATGCAGTGAGCTATATCGCTCTATTCCGCTTGTATAACATCCCGAGATCTAGACACTTCAAAACCTGTGTGTATTGTGATGACTGAACAGAACATCTCAATGGAAGCCTACTTCCACATCATTGATAACTCACTTTTAACCAAGTGAAAATATTCACTGCAACATTTGCAAAGGCTGTTCTAAGCCATGGGGTGGGTGTTCACAAAACCTAACCCCCTGTGCCTAGATTCTTGCAAGAATTCATCCTACACATGGGATCTCCTTTATCACAGGAGTTCTGTAAAACATTCCCACTCCCTAAGAAATTTTTCCCTTCCCTTGTTGCAATTACATATGCATTTTACAAGGACTCCATGACTGTGCTGCTTTAATTTTGTTATAATACTCAGGGAATAATTAGATCTGTATCTTCTAATGAAGAACAAATGTATGCATTCACAAATTAAATATTTACTTTCCAAAGAGCCATCACAAGTTGTTGTGGGTGCTTGTCTTCATTATGTGTAGAAAATTAAATGCACTCTGTATAATAATTCTGCTGGAATAATAAAGGATTATGCATGACAAGGGAAAAGTGACCCAGTTCAGTAGGAAAAAAAAAAAACCACACACACACCCTTCTCATGAAATTTTAGTTCAGATTGCAATAGGCTCAGGTCTTACCAAATAGAACAAGACTTCTTTTACTGCACTGAGATGCATTGTATTGAGACGCACTGATGGCTCAGGAGGTACAATACTAACCCAGCTTACAGATTTGAGGGAAGCGTTGGGTGGTACATGAAACATAAGCAGTCCAAAGCAGTTTCGTTCTCTTCCCAGGTGTTAACACAGACTTGATTGAGTGGGAACTCTGTAAATTAAAAAAAAAAAAAACAAAAAAAAAAACCCAACCAACTTCAAAGCCCTAAAGAGTTAGGACTTACTGAATATCTGATTTCTATAGAGCAGGTCAACTGAGAACTTCACAAATGAGTGGAAATCTGTACCTAAGCATAGGTGGGATAGGAAGTCCAGGAAGACAGCTCAAGACGGGTCAGAAAACATTAAAGAGCCTGGTTTGGGTCTTATTTTAAAAGATTGTAATCGTGCACAACTCATTGACACCACTCTAGATGAAATCAGCATGATTTTTGTAACAGATGCATTGGTTAAACACATTTCCTTAGCACTTACTAGACCTAAAACCTGCAGGTCTCCTCATTTCTCTTTCTTGCACACATCAGTGGTATGTGAAACAACCCAGTGCCTCTGGTAGCTGAGGCACAGGGTTTACACTCCTACACAGCAATCTCCGCTGTCCTCCACCTTTGTTTGCTGGCACCGAGGAATCTGATTTTTCCCCATCTTGTTTGGAAACTTCATAATGCTGGAGCTTTTGAATTTTGGCCCTTGCCTTCAGGCTATTAGACAGTTGTGCTGGCCTTTTTAGATTAGATATCTTAACTTCCAACCCACTTTAGGAGGTTCAAACGTACGGAGAAGACCTTTAGCTTTTTGCGTCATCTAACCTATTGTTAAATCACTGGCAATTTCTCTCTCTCTGCAGATATGCTAACCCCCTGTCACTACCTGAAAGAGGTTTAACAGTTTCCAGGACACTGAATATACACAAGCACAGAATTTTGAACTGCTTTGCATCGGGGATTTCGTGTACAAGTGGAGGTTTCCAAAGCATTACCCAGAGACACAACGGTTTTGCTTTTCCAACAAAACTAGCAATGCTCACAAACACAACATGACCTGTTGACCATACTCAAGTCCCAGCAAACCCCCTGGTGGCCTGGTAAATCAGGTGTATACAGGTTGCCAGAGCTGCCTGGTTTCACACCAGCACTGGGGGTTCTGCACAAGCACCCACCAACTCCAAGGTGTGGGAGCAGCCGCCTGCAGACACAAACCATCACCCACAGGGCAGGGCAGCGGCGAGAGGGAGCTGCTGTGTCCCTCCGCTTCCCTGCAGAGCACTGTGACCTCTCCAAACCTCTTCCACCGCTGTTTTACACCTTCCAGTGTCCATTCCACGGACAAATCTTACACCATCTTCTAATCCTAGCCTTCTTCTAAAAACAAGCTGTCTCACAGTAGTATATTTGGCTGCGTTGAGTACAGTTTTCAAAACCGTTTAAAATATTAAGCAGTCATTTTCCAAATAACCTAGAGGGAAACCTACAAAATTATGGAATTGTGAAAAATCCAGAGAGGCTTGTCAGGGGATTTTTAACAGCAGGCAGGGCATCTGGTTAAACACCATGACCTGGGTTCGCCATCCATCTGCATCTCCACTGACCTCAGTACTCACTGGCCCCAAGGTGCTAGGATGCCTTAGTCCCCACCTCCCTCAAACAAACTTGGCTTTGTAAATCCTTTTGGCAGTTTTGGAAATCAGTAGGTTTGATTAGGTTGAATATAAAAGGATTAAACTATGATGTAAAATGCCATGGGCAGACACTTCACCAGTAGAAACTCTAGCTCCATTAAAGTCAAAGGAACTGCAACCACATACACCAGCTGAAAATATTCACCAGCATGTGTGAAGAAAAAAGAGTTTATAACCTGAGAAAAGAGTACATAGCTATATAATTAAGTACCCGGGGCCCGACCCTCTTCATGCACCCTTGTTTTCTTACACACCCACATATGTTTTCAGAGCAGCATTAATTGGTGTGAAGATAAATCAAACTTAACAAAAGAACACACACACAGGGAAAAGAATAGCTGCGAGGCCACATGCGTTATGATTGAGTGCTCAATGCCATATAGTGCAAGGGTACTTTAATTTAAAGCTCAGAAATTTCCAGGAGCACAGACTGCATTCCCACACCTGCTGGTTACCTAAGCAGCCCCCTAATATACACCGACCTGCTTACGCAAACGCACGTAAGCACAACATCCAACCATCCTTTTGTCTTATGTGGCACCTCAGTGCCACACAGAGCAGTTATCCCTCCAGGCTGAATCTACCCACAGGGCAGTAAATGAATCAAACCAGAAAATCAGCTGTAGTTTCCCTGGTGGCAGCTGACCTTGCTTCTGAGTACACGTCTGCACTGGGAGCACCGTCAGGCAGAGCAGCATCGATCACGGGCTGCCCGAACGGCTCCCGTCAGAGCACTGGCTACGTCAGGCTGCAAATTCAGCTGCAGGTGGGACCTGAGGGTAATCAAAGGCTCACACAGAGATCAAAGAGGAGACCAGACCTATTTACCAATGGGGAGACTGAGGCACAGAGCAATGTAAAAATCACTAAGCAGCAGCTAAGCACATCCATCCTCAAAGTCCTGTGAGAATACAGCTTTTCCCAACTCTAATGGGAGCTGGTACAAGTATATTCTTTGCTCTTTTTTTTAGCTTATACTAATCCAAATGTTGTTCTTAGAGCAACAAATACCACCTTCTGAATCTCAGTGGTGTTATACAGAGCTAGAAGACAGAGTTTGACCCAGCAAGGGAACCATCCTGCATGTGGCTGCACAGATCTTTCTAGCAGGAGCACAGCCTGGTCCGGAGCACTGCCCAGGGCATCCTACCATCAACCTTCCTAGACCACCTTTAACCATCTGGGATTGTGTTTTATGCCCAACTTTTCAGACAAGAAGTGTTTTTCTAGACACAATCACAATCCTGAAACACGGATCTGTCTGGGAATCTTGCTTTGATAATCTGTGGCGAGTTAAGGACTGCACAGCGGCTCTGTCCAGTTCCTTGGACAGACACCTGGGAATGCTTTTCCAGCACCACAGCATCTGTCTTGATCTTAGAGAGTTAAGACGTCCCATGTCCTCCTTACCTTTCACTGCCCAGCTCTGGATTTGGTATCTTTAATGCTTAGAACAGAATGTGTGCAAGGGCTCTTTAAACTGTTACAGCCTAGCTCATAACTAGAAGCTAGACCATCCTCATATGCACTCCAGCAGTGATGTCCTGGAAGAACAGGCAAATTTTGAAAATTAGACATGAAACAAATAGCCGAAGAGCAGTTATTTCACCAGAGAACTGCCTGTGCCCATCTAACTCATAAAAACAAACCTGGTAGAGTTTGTGCTCATGTCACTTTGGCCCTGAACAGATATAAACTGCAAACACAGGACGGGGTGGAGCAGTCATTCTTCCTCTTCCAGACTGAATAGAAAGCACCTATTTTTGTCTGATATGCTTAACACTGAGCAGTAGATAGTTTCAAATAGACTGTCTGGTCAGTACCCTTCACCAGGCAGTTTATTTACGCCTCTTGGTCCTGCAGAGAAGATCTGTCATGAAGGAATTGAGCTGCTCACTCACTTTCTCATATGTCATCTCCAGAAGGACCGCGAATGTCCCAGAACATTTCTATTATCCATCTGTCAGTGATAAAATGAAGAACAGAAAGAATATTTTCTGTAAATTACCTTTTACTGAAAGGGTAAGGAATGGTTTGAATAGTGTGTTGAAGAGCACAGTACGTTTTTCCACATCAGGATAATATTTTTAACTTAAGGCAGAAAACATTTAGGAAGAAAACAGAACAGATCTGAAAGAATTTACAGAATAATTGTAACAGAACTAGACATAGGATTATGTTCAAGATGGAGCATCTTTTCATTTCTTGTAACCAAGTACTGCGATAACCAACACACTGATGATGACTGGACTATCTTTTCAATAGCAGTTTCACCCTCATTTTAAATGCACTACCATCACGCTTACACTCCTTTTCAGAAGACCCAAGCAGTTGCGTGACACAGGTTTACACATCCTCTTCACCTCCACAGGCTGTCTTGAGATGCAAACTGTACGCTAAGGTGGGCTGTGCTGCCGAAGGGATGAATCGTGATTCTTCTTGGACAACAGCACCTTCTTAGCTGTTACCTGCAGCCCTACACATGCACATGTGAGTTATCTGATGTCTGTACAGCTCTTGAATCTGTCAGGAAAGCTGTTCAAATTAATTAGAGTTATAATTAGCAGGCAGCTGGATTTCTTTAGGAAGCCTTGAAAATCGTGCTTGCAAAGTGTTATAACGAGCTGGAGATTGGGCTGACACCCAACAAGGGTAACTGCTTTCTTTCAGACAAGCCTAACCCTAGAAATACGTTCACATTTCAGGATCTGGCCTTTGGAAACCCATAACAGCAGCACATATTTCACATATGCAAAGGGATTTAAATCGCTTGTTCAGGAATGGACTTTAATGAAACATTGCATCTCAGCGCTGACATCCCCTGAGGGAAGAATAAATCAGGATTTAACCTTTTGGGTTGACAGTATGTAGCATATGTTTAAGATAATCAGTGGAATTGCTGAGTGAAAAACTACATTATCTTAAAATAAATGTGGTTAAATAAAGGTATTTAAACTCAGTTTCATATAATGTGAACAACTGTTCGTATCCTGTAACATGCAGCTGTTAGTGGTTGCTACAACAGAAAGGGATTCAGTGCTTCTTATTACACAAACATTTCATTATCAGCGAGCCTGTAGTAAATAATAATGACATCTCACGAGTACAGCTATCACATTTACTATCACTAGCTGAGCTGCTGTGATTAAAGGCCATAGTTTCTTCCAGTAAATACACACATCCCTCTCTAAGGAGCAAAGAATGAGTGAGAACTAAAAACCTTGGAGAGAAAAAGAAAGGGTTATCCTGTGAGCTTCTTTCTTTGCTCAGAATTTCATGTTTCTGTATATATAAAAGATAGAGGCTATGAGCCCTTACCCCACACCTCCGAGGGACTTCTCTGGAGACCAGAAGCCAGCTTGCTCCTGTGATACCCATCAGGCACAGATCAACCTGCGCCTTCTGCTTTAGGTTGAAAAGCAGTTTAGTTCTGCAATGTTAATATTATGTTCCAAAGTTGGCACAAGAGATAGTCAGCGCATTACTGCTACTAGAGATTTTTAGCAGTTTGAGCAATCCTTCTGCTCTTTTCAAGGCTGCTTTAAAACACCTGTAAAATAAGCTGAGTTACTTAAACCTACCCTGATGCTTAAACTCACAGCTGAATTTTCCAAAATAGATTTTATAGCCCTTCAGAGTCAGGCACTTAACACAGTTGTTTTGTGTTTATCCAACTTCCCCCATTTTTTTTCTGGTTCATCAGCAGTTTCTGGTCAAGTTTCCACCCCAAGTCTGTAAAAGTTTACTTTTTTTAGTGACGAGGACTAGTAACAATCAAGCTAGCACCACTCAGATAAGATTTCATAAACTCTAGACATGACAAAATGCAAGTAGTGGAAATAGGTCAGTTTTCATCTCATGCATTTATTCTTTTTCAAGTTTTGGAAACACTAAATGTTTTTCCAAATTCCTCTGAGGATTTTCTGCACTGGCTTCCTGAAACAGGTTCTTCCTGAAAACTTCAGTGGAAGCTTTCCACGTGCCTGGGGCACTGACAAAGTCCACCTGGTTCTCCAGCATCCCATGACAATTGGCTCTGCACCATCTTTTCCTCACCTTAGACAGGAGGAGGGCATTCCCTGTCCATGTATTGCTGTGAATCTTCTAGGAACCAAACTCTGAGTCCCTATCCCTCTATCAAAATATTGTTAAAACTGGCTGATGCTGTCAGGAGGGATGAGGAGGGATGGACAGACACACATAGATACTAGACAGGTAAAGTCCAAATCTGTACTTTGGACCTGAACTCTTGAAATTCCACTCTGTTTGGGGTGCAGAAATAGGTCTCGTGGGGTTTTACCTCTTTTTCTTTAGGAATCAGCAAGCCTGAGCTGGTTTATAAAAGTTGTTGTTTGCTGTTGTTTGCTCCTCCAAATAAACTTTAACTTCCTTGCTAAACCATGGTAATCTACCTCTGGCAAATAAAGTGGTTCCTGATGATCTCACTGCAGGGCTACTTCTCGTTGTTGTAACAATCAGTGTAGGAGCAGCAGGAGGGGTGTTCACACAGCTTGTTCTCAGCACACACAGCTCAGAGGAGGAGACTGGGAATAGAGGAGAAGGGGGCAACAGGGAGAGGCGATAGAGAGAAAAGAAGAGAAGAAAAAACACAGGCAGACTTCTTGTTTCTCCTAGATGTACAGAGTTTCCCAGAAAGGATCAAAGCATGTTATGCCAGCATCCCTCTGACATACACAGCACAGTGGAGGTGCAGGGATGCTGGGCTCCTCTCCCGCTGGAGACAGTAGTGCTAGAGGCCGCAGTTTTTTGAAGGCCCACAAGAAGTCACAGGGCTGTTCCTCCTAGTAGCTGCAAAGGACTCTCAGCGATCGGAAATGAGGCATTTCAAGTCCCATCTCACTTTGATTTTTCCATCAATCTCTCTGAAGCATTCAACAGCAGTACACACAAACGCATTCCTCGTAGCCAGAGCAGAACGAAAAGCAAACAGACCTTTCAGAGAGGCAGGAGAAAGTCGAGGGGAAGGCAGGCTTGGGAGAAAGTGAAATGGTTGCTTTTCTTGCTGGAGTTTTCTATCCTGTAATTTTACCTACACCAGAACTGTGCAAATTTGCAGTAATGGCTGGGAGACCCATTGTGAGCTACTGAACCTTGTGAATTACAAAGTAATTGGAAAAACACAATGAAAACAAAGATTTGCCCCATAAAGCATTCCTAGTTCATTTACTGGGATGGCGATAGATCTGGTTATTTAAAAGAACACTTTGCAATATGCTGCCATACTTATGAGGTATGCTTAGTGAAGAAAACAAAACAAATGCTGAATAAAGAGGTTTCATTGTAAGCAAGAAGGGCAAAATTATTACAGCAGTAAAGAAGAACAGCAGTCTATAAAGGAATATCCAGAGCCAAATGAGTTGTATTGGATTTTATAAAGGGTCAAATTAATGAAGTTACATTTGACATTGTTAAATCCTCACTTTATCCTCTCTGTCTCGGGGAAGCCACCTCCTCCAGGCACAGGTGGCACAAAGCAGAGCTCAAGCCCCTGCTGAAGTTACCTGCATGAGCAAGGAGCCTCCTCTGCAGCTGCTCTTATCCTCCTGCGATCCATTTGCATCCTTTTTCCCTTCCAGTCCTGACAGCCTTTGGTCTCTTGTTGTACAGACCTGGACATCTGAGAGGAACCTGGGTGCAGATGAGGTATTCTGTCACGGTTCACCCCTCCGCTGAGCTCTCTGCCCCATGCTGGTGGGGTTACGCAGGGCGATGAACATAGAGACGCTGGTATTGACTCTGCTTCTGAGAGTGCATGGTACAAAATAATTCGGAGAAGACAAAATCCTCTGCTATAACACTGGCAGACCTCAAGATGAGTAGAGATCTTGTGAATGCACAGCAACGGGTTGAGTTCAACCCACCGGCTCCCTGGGGGAGCACCATGGGGCGGCATGGAGTAGGCTGCACCTCCAGACACATCCCAGTTCCCTGGCAAACCTCAGATCCATTTCAAAAAGAGGAAAAGGTTGCCCTTTGCTTTGTCATTTCTCTCTACTTCCAGCTGTGATACTGATACTCGCCCTTCACACGCTCAGTAATGAATGAGGAAGAAGTACAAGATGATAAAAATGTTTATCTTCCCTCTGCCTTTTTTTTTTTTCTTTCTTTCTTTCTGTGGATTTGCTACAGATGTGCTGGTTAGCGATGGATGAGTTTAATCCCTGCCCTTTTTCTAAGGTCAGCTGATTATTTACTGGTGTTCTTGTAGTTTGCTGATCTGTATCTAGAAAGGGAATTTTGTAATATGTAATGTCTGCATTAATGGGATTTCAGGCCTGCACAAATCATCCAGCCCTGATACTCACTGTTGAATATGTATTTCGGAGGCATGTAAGTGCCCACAGCCACTTCGAAAATCTGACATGGTGCTTTTTAACCCTCTTATTCTTTTAAACCCTCTGTGAGGATCCTCCCTCCTTCTCTCTGCCCCCTAAAAAACCTGAATGCTTCTGGCATTTGAAGAAAGGAAATCCTAATAGTCTTGCTGTTGATTTGCTTTGGGCTATGGTTCAGCTGCCTGAATTTTAATTCTTTAGTTTATTTGCATTGGTCAGAAAAAACAGACTGGCTTTACCCCTACAGATGTCTGACTCCATTAGGGTGGGTTTTTGCTTTGAAATTGTTAAAAAGTCACTATATACAGTCTATAAAATTGAAGATATGCCCATTTTTCCTTCTAAATTTTCCTTTTATTATAGGATTATAAATATAATAGGAGGTTCAATATTTGCAGAAATAGAATACTTTCCCCAGCCTTATTTAATCAGCACTATTAATATTTGGACACACAAACCATCTGAGGCAGACAGTCACTCTCAACCCTGTTGTGCAAATATGGCAGGCTGACCTTTAAAATAATACTGCAGAAATCACATTTTACATTTATAGATCTCTACCTACCCTGAGGGATCCCACACCACCACAAGATATACCAACTGCCTGCTGGGAAGCGAGGATCTCCAGTGTGCAAGCTGACGGGTGTGCAGCGCCCTGCACAGCCCAAGGGAGAAACAAGATCTCAGGCATGGAAACGAGCATGACCCAAAAGATGTCTCTGAACCTTTGATTTAGTCTGATCAGAAATTAATTTCTCAAGATTTCATTGGGTAAATTCCATTGAACTCAGCTCTGTGAAGCACAAAGGGGACAAAGATAAAAGAGGTAAAAGACAGATCTTACTCCAAATAGAAATTAACTGAAATTGAGTGATAGGAGATACGATTTTCTTACATCAGGTTTGCTACCTGACTTGTGAAGTGGCAAAACATCTTGAAAAAATAAATTTAGGGGAGGACCTGTTTCTGTCAGGGTGAAGAAAATTCTGGCTCAGGAGCCAGTGATGCTTCTGTGGAAACCTTTTTATCATTTAACAAATAATTCATGTTTAAAAGTTCGATTGGCAATGACCTTAGAAATAACAAGAGAAGATCTCTTCTCATTTTCAGTCGTTACCTTCTCAGAAAGTCCACTGCACATTCAGAGAGTCCTCATTTACATAGAGAAGACATTCCACTTCACACAGAGGCATAACGGATGCTGTAAGGGTAAGAAAACATCTTTCCCAGTCACCCACAGTGAAAGTTTACTCCAGACACCCACAGAATAGAAAGCAAACGAAGGGTTTCCATGTTTATACTGGTAGTGCATCTGAGGGAAAGCATAATGAAAAGCTATGATACAGGCAGGCTCAGCTGGCTGGCTGAAGTGGCAGAGTGCCATTACAATAAACACTTCCTTAGGAAGCCCCATGCGTCATGGGGTTTGTACAAAAGCACAAATTGAATTAACCTTAAAACGTGAATATCAAACCATACAAAGAAGTGATGACTGCCACTCTCTCCTTCACAACTGATGTTTTGATCCAGGAGACTGTAAGCACAGTCTCTTCCAACACACTTCACCTAAATCTGCACGTTCCTGATGCTCCAGATGTTCCTGATGCTCCAGATGTTCCAGAGTTCCTCATCCCTCCTGGTGAGCTAGTGTTGGTCCAGCCCCTCAAAGCCATGCAAAATGCAGATGACAGCACCATTGCACGAATCAGGACCTAGCAATCTCCAAACAGCTTAGAAGTTGTCCAAGACACAGAAAATAAATAAGTAACGCTGCCTGCTGCGTGTGATTTGGGTGGAATACATACCAACATCAAGCACATAGCCATTTGATTTTGTCTGACTGGAAAATGTAGTCTTCGGAATGGAATATTATAAGAAAAAAGAACCATAGCAAAGCAGGATACGTCATGAAGCATCTCCCTAGTATTAAAAACTGTTTGAGGGTTGTTATTTTCATAGATCTAGACTCTAACACAAAACACAGCATTTTTCTAGACTGAGAGCGCAGTGTGGCTGTAAGAGGCAGGAATGTCCTTTTCAGCTGAACATCAGAAGCATTGATTTTCACTAAAATAACATTAATATAACATTAATAACGTATCTTCTCTACCCGATGAGTATAAGGAGAAAATAAACATGATTCAGATTTTTCAAGCCACAATGGAAGTGTTACTGGTCTTGAAAATCTTTTGAATGCTTATACTTAAAGTTTTGTTCATATGAACAAGCAGAACTTCTAGAGTCTGTATCTGTATACACACACAGGCACAGAGAAAGCTTTGCAAGACCTGGGTCTTCTTCCCAGCTCTTATAAATTCATAGAGATTAGAAGGATGAGGGTATTGCTGACCCAACTGCAAGATAAAGTTTCTTAACTTTGACTGAATCAGCACATACATTTTTGGTGAGAAACAGAAATCAGAATCACTTCTAAATTTTTCAGTTCTGATGTTCATCCACGAGACTTCATCTTTTATGATAAACTACCACAGAATACACAGAAATGGCAATAATTCTTGTTTGTTAAGGTCACACGCACTTTCAAGATGCACAGCTGAATAAAAGCTGCCTTCATTTACCACCCAAGATGCTTCTGCATTTCAAAGAGGTGATAGCCAAATTTGTACAGATGAGAAAGAAGTGTGCAAGGCATGATTCTCAGTAATGACTAATATTCAATACTAACAGCCATTAAATGAAAGCAGTGTTAAGTTTTATTAAATAATTTCCCACTGCCTCCACACTGAAGCATTAGCAGGTGCAGCAGAGAGCTTAACTAAATTATCAGTTGAGAAAGTATTGTCAGGAGCTATTACAGAATGTATCATCAGTAATGAAATTCAAAGACCATGATTTCTTTTGGAGAAGTTGGTTTACAGATGTGGAAGGAGGGGGAAGAAAGGCAATCCTAGTTAGTAGCCAATGACAACTGTAACCGTCAACCTCATCCACCTTCGCAGAGTCGCCTGACCACATACTTACTCCACAAACCAGAGGCTGAAAGCCCAAGAAGATCTAAGCTATGCCTCCCTGTGATCAAACTAGAATCCTCTCAATCCTCCTCGCACTTCAAGGCTTCCAGCACAGAAACATAAGGGCTCATTGCTTATTCAGCAGGGGAAGATCTTGCCAGTTGAAAAGTGCTACCCTAACGCACCTTATCGAAGAAAAAATTGTAGCCTAAGCGCATGCATTTCACAGCCAAATTACTTATTGCACAAGTGAAGGAACCACTGGTGGACCCACAATACAGGGATGTTGGCACAGCCAGCTCTGACAGCAGAGTGCCACTGGCACGTGTGACAGCCCTTCATTCTCAGCTCAGATCACAGAGAACCCGGAGAACCCAGCTCCCCTTTCCAATCAAAAGGGAACTGTTCCTGAAGCACTTACTCTAAGTAAAATACCTTGTGGTTTGGATTCTCCAGATGCCATCATCCTCTTTGAAATGCTTGGCCATCATGTCCCTCCTAGGTATGGCCCTGTTGTGTTCTTATGACTCATTTGATTTTCAAAACAGTAGTCTAGAAACTCTAGCTTTATTTTTATGACATACTGCTTGCTGGCAAATTTTCTGAAGGGCTTTTCATCCATTCTCTTCCTACTTGGATGCGGGCTACAGGCATCTGAGAAAGAGAAATGCATGAAGATGAGAAGCAATAGTCAATCAGGCCAACACACATTTAAAGATACGTGGCATAAATGAGAGGAATGCAGATAAAGAAAATGTACATAATCACATACACAAAAAAACAAAAAAAAAAAAGATTCCCCTAAAGTTGAAATAAAAATTTTTAAATTAAAAATATCCTCAAACAAAAAGCCACCAGTTGCATTAGGTGATTGGGCTGGAATCCATTTTGTGCCAACAGCTCTCTCCCCCTTTCTGTTGAATTGTGAAGGATTGTTAATTACTGCTGCAGAATCACAGAATAGTTTGGGTTGGAATGGACATTAAAGATCATCTATTCCAGCCCCCTGCCATGGGCAGGGCCACCTTCCACCAGCCCAGGTTGCCCAAAGCCCCGTCCAACCTGGCCTGGAACCCTTCCAGGGAGGGGGCAGCCACAGCTGCTCTGGGCAACCTGTGCCAGTGTCTCCCCACCCTCACAGTTCCTCACACCCTCACAGTTCCTCACACCCTCACCACCCATACAGTTCCTGTATAGTGCTGTGCTAAATAAACATGACACCCAAAATGCAAACAATACAACATGTTTTACACTCCCACCTGCCCATATTTTTTCACCTCATACATGTGCCTCAGAGTTCCTTGTACAACGCCAGTGCTCACTGCAGAAGAACATCCATACACAACTGGTGCACCAGCTGAGTTATGAGAACTGAAGTAAGGTGAGCAGCTGAGAGTCCTCCCAAATTTTTTTTAAATTTTTTTTTAAGTATATGTTGCAATGTGGCCCACTCGTTTTTGTTCCTTCTTGTTGGGGCCAGCTCTGATACCTTCTGACATGCTGTAACTCCCACTGTTTAGTCATCTCAGAACTAATAAAACATCTACTCCTTAGTTTGATCTGTTATTTTTGAGAAACGGAAAGAGTTCAGTTTAGCAAGATATTCAAAGTGAAGACACCTTGTTCATGAGCTATAATTATCAGCCTAGAGAGGAGATATCTGAGACTAGAAAAATCTGAGAAGAAAAAAAAACCAAACAAACAAACACAAAATTAAAAGCAGATGCCATGTCTGTAAAGTGGTCAGACACATTTCACACTGAAAATAAAAATCTAACCATCATGCAACTAAACAGCAGGTAGATCATTCATGGATATCGTGGATTTATCAGCAATTGAGTCTCTAAATACAAAAGCACAGTGTTAAACCACAGGTGATTAGACGATGCAGGAAACACTTGCTGGAATGTTTGGACTGTTATTCAGAAGGTCAGACAAGGCAGGACTGTGACTTCTGATTTTAAAATCCTGACAGCATTTGCTGCCCAATGCTCCCACCCTTACTGGAGCCTCAGCAATTAGCCCAATGAAATAATTGCATGCGAATAAATGAGTTTACAACCCAAAAAGGTAAATGACGAAGGCTGGTAGGTCAGAGACACAAATATAAACAAATACAGTCATGCTTTGCTAAAATATGAAATGCCAATTACTTTATTTATCTATTCAGCTTAATCATTAATACCTGCTCTGGAATCACTTTGTACTGTAGCAAGTAAAGGAAAGCTGAGAAGTGGACTCCAGACACCGTAGTTGTAGGAAGTTAGTCTTTGCATCACTTGGCTACCTTGCCCTTCCTACTTTCTACCTCCGTGGGTCAGAACTCTCAAGTCTCATTCTGATTGAAGTCCACGTGTAAATTCCATCAGAAACATCAGTTTACTCATATTTTCTTGGTGGAAGGATGGGAAAAAAAAAAAAAAAAAAGTGTGTATATGTATATAAATATTATCATACTTCATAAACCATAATTCCTCCGAGGATTATGACTGGGCAGACCAGATGAGATAGAGGAGCTTACGGATTTGCATTGAACATACCTGCCCAGCTCTTGTGGCTGCAGCCACAGCCCTAGGTGACTCCTGACCTTCACACACAGAAAGAACAGATCATTCTGCAGCCTCACTCCTCTCTCACATGACAGCTCCGGTAAGGCAAGCATACAAGTCATGACTCTGCCTCGTATAGTTACGGGGCAGATTGTCTCTCCATTGCTACCCAGAGTGACTACAGAGTAATTGGCACACAGCAGTGATGGAGTGAAAGCATTAACCAACCTCCTGACCAATAAAGCCAGCAGCAGCTGTGTGTGTTTCTCCACAACAGACCTCTGAATGTCTTCAAGGTGTTAAGAACATTTGTAACCCTTCTTCATAACTAATAATTACTTAGAAGTACAAAAACCTAATCAGCTTACCGAACAGATCTGTCTTGGACTATTTACAACTTGTTGTTTTGCTGCCAGTTACTGTGCCTGAGCTGTCAAAGCAAATTTTCTTCCCCACTCAAGTATGGATATGCAGTGACGGGCATGTTTGTGCTGGAGAATTACTCATGCAGGCCAGAAGGTCTCTGTGTCCCCTCCACTTCTTTAAGGGCTTCTTCATTTCAGCTATGATTTGTCTATGCTATAAATACCCAAACCTGGACTCACTTTCCAACCAAGGCACACTGATTGTCAGGGTATGAGCAAAACACACAAAGTTATATAATGCACGCAGACTAGAGCAGACCTACCAACTTGCAGAATGCCTGCAGATCACTTGAAAAAATCATATTATTAAAACTCCAACTCTCATTCCCTTCAACTCCAAAGCATCAGGACTTTGTTTCCAGCGTCACATAGCTGGTACCGCCGTGTTCCCAAACACCATCACCTCTTGACCTGAACTCTTCACAGATAAAGTGTGCGGTCCTGCTGGGCGTTAGCACTGGACTAGCATTGTTCCTTCTGACACTGACTGCCTCCTTTTAACTCCATGTCTCAAAATACAGTTTTGGTGGAGGAAAACTGCAGGATTTAGAAGAACTCCACAAAAGTCATGGGACTTTGGCTTTTTCTTTGCTCTGGCAGCTCTTAAGTCTACATTTTTCTTGCCTTCTGGTTGTTTTGCTATTTTGGTTAATTATTGGGGGGGCTACAGGGGGCTACTCTGAATTGCCATTGCTGTCCTTTCCCAAGCTACTTCTCTTTTTTGAGCACACAGAGAACTTGCAGTGCCTAAATTATTTAAAATAGTGTCATGTAATCCTTCCTACCCCACTCCATTGGCAATTGAGTAGGCTCAGTATGAATCAGGACCTCTCACCACAACCATCATGCAAATAACTTCATTCTTATTTCCACAGGACCTGTTTTTCCTTTCACAGGGAAGATGCATGCACATAAATTTGTAACAACACGGACACAGTTATGAGAACCAATGAAGAGGTATTTCCTCCTCTCACTTTGATATAGTTGCTCTTTCCAAGGGATTAATCTCCATTTGGCTTTACGGTACGGTGCCTTGCATGGCTAGCTCATTCTCACATTCATTTCAACAGCCACCAGGTTGCCCCCCAGCACTGGTTTCAGGCTCTCAGTCTCTTCCCTTTATGACTCCCTCTCTGGACTTGGCTGCTTTGTGCCATATGAAAACAATATCTAATGCCCTCAAATTTATGGCCCAATTTTATCTAAATTAATCAGCAGCTTTATTCTGTTTGCTTTTCCCTCTTGGAGAACAGCCTCATCATACCCTTTATTTATGAAACAGGTATCATCTCCAGCCCCAGAATGTCTTTACATACAGCAATGTATTTTATCTCCTGAAGAGCTCAAAACATCACTGTTCTCAGTGAGGTCTTAGACCAGGGATGCAGCATAACCCCTGACTCTCATCGCACTCTTCCAGCCGTGCTGCATCATTATACCATCACCCTCCTCTACATCGTGCTGAGCAGGCGCTGACCCAGTCATTCATGTGAAGGCTATTTGATGGCACATCTGTAAACTCATCTCCAGATAGCTATTAGAGCAGAAGACACCACCACTGAGAAAGGGGGGAAATGAAAGGCTGACAATGGTTAAACCCATTTCAAAAGTGATCCAGAGCATCCGTGCGTTACCTGAGTGTACTGACCATGCAGCTACCAGTTTCACCTGGACTCAGACTTCTCTGAAAGCCACTAATAGCAGATGTCTGATTTTCACAGGACGTTTGAAAACACTACCTAAACCCAGTGTAAAGCTTTGTGAAGTATCGATAGCATATTCTGAAACATTTGAGAAAACCTGCCATCTTCTAAATCTTCTATCTTTTGGCTAGAAGAGGG
Organism: Athene cunicularia; assembly: GCF_003259725.1. Lineage (NCBI taxonomy): Eukaryota > Metazoa > Chordata > Aves > Strigiformes > Strigidae > Athene > Athene cunicularia. Next base: position 2,880,117 of record NW_020799118.1, on the reverse strand, counting down.
CAGCTGATACCATGTATCTTGTCTCAATATGCAAATGTTTGCAGCATCCTTTTTGTTAGATTCCACAAGAAGAGACCAGCCACAATAGTCTGAGCCTATCTACATGCCTTAGCTGCTCTTACCAACAGCTCACAACGTTCTAGGTCTTTCCACACCCCAGCTACAAGAAAAGTTCCCCCCAAAATAAACAGCACATCTGAGAGATTAAAAAACCCTCACTTCTAAATGTTACTGGAGGTTGGTACATCCTGTGGCTGGGAGTTGTTCCATGAATTAAAGTATCTGAACTCTACTCCTGGGTTCACTGCAGACCTTCATGACCTTGGGTGAGTCATTGTATTTTTCCTGGTTTTGCTCTACCGTTTTGTTTTTCAGGTGAAAGATCCCTTGGGAATGGATCTGTCTTGCACAGTGTGTCAAGATACCACTGCCCTAAGGTATAGGATCACAGGCTTGACTGGGCAGTACTCCTTATTAACAAAGCAAAACACTGCAAGTGAATGTTTCCTATCAGGACTTACTTAACAATTAAAATTTTATGACACATGGTTTTTGCATGAGAATTATCTTTTTCACTTGAAACGGAGCAAAAGAAAAAAACATCCTAAAGCTCAAGAGATTTGGATTGATTTGTCATTAACATCCACAGGGACATATTGCAAGGCCTGGTTCATATGTTACCTGTCATCCTTGTGACAGCTGCACATTTACAGCAGATGGGCTGGACTCTCTTGAGACTCACAGCTATGCTCCATGCCCTGATACAGCCATGACATTTGTTCTTAATCCTCCAGGATACCTTTGCCTCTTGTTTTCTGATATCTTCTGAGAGAACATCATCATCTGCAGATCTGTTTTCTGCAGTGATCTGACAGTGCAGAGTCACAGTCCGCGTCCTACCTTCTGTTTTCAGAGATTTTGCTCTGAGGCCAACATTGTCTATTAATTTGTTCCATCAGTGCTCTTTTGTTGACTGCTGAGGAGAAGTGTCTGTGGTAAAGCCATGCTATTTCATTAAAATCTGGGGAGTGCTATCAGAAAAGGGCACAGTCATTAAGCAAAAATCAGTGGAAATATGTGCATCTCTCCCAAATGCACAGTAATTTTTTCTTACTGTGACTTACTCATTATGAACATTGCAACAGTTGCTCATGGAACAGGATCTCACATATATTACAGCATACCTTACTCCAGTCCACTACAGGTGACTCCTAAGGGAGAAAGGCAGCAGATTTCAAGGACATTTTGGGAAGATATCCTGAATCACCTAACAGTCTTTTCCTTCTGTGGATTACCATCCTGACATCAGAAACTGCAGGTTCCTGGCTTAATGCTCTCTATGAAGACAGATAAATTGCAGACTGAACAGAAGCAAGCAAAGCTTCACAATTAGAAGAATCAATGAAAAGGAACAACCAATATATAGGAATGAAACTATGGTTGAAACAAGATCCTTACTTTTGTGGGTAAAGTGCTTGTGCCGTAAAGGACTTTCTACTGTATATCACTTCTAAGAGCCCTGGCAGTGACCAGCTTCCAATACTTGTTCCCAGGATGTAACCTTCACCTGTGACTTTGGAGATGTTCTGCTCTTTCTTCTTGAAGATCCCAATGACCTTGATAATTTTAACATAAAAAATTACATCTCTGTTCATGCTGTAGTCTATAATAGACAAGGAACTTTTAAACAAAACTAAAATAATTGACACATTGATGGGACTTAATATAAACATCAGTTAAACACACATAAGCTCTACAGCTCATCTGCAGAAGCAGATGGTGGTAGCTCATTGAGTTGGTCCATTACAGACTTGCACAAGTATCACCTAAAGCATGAACTATCTTGAAAAAAAAAAAAGAGAGCAAAACACATTTTTGGTTATTTGTTTTGGTTATTTTTACTATTGCACCTTCTCTGAAGTGTGTGGAGTGTAAGCAGGTAGGTTAAGTAGTTACCTTTATGTGGGCCAGTAGAGCAGCAGCCTTGATGAAACTCCGAACACATGATCTGAAATCCCACCTCTGTAAAAGACTCTTTGATCATATGCAAGCAAAAGAATAACCATTTAATGTCTTTTCTGAAGGTGATAAATGAGGAAAACCCTTGCTTACATCTTCAGGGACTTTATCAACTAAAAATAGAAAGGCTGCAACAGCAGCAGCAAAATCACTACATGGTGTGTGTAATCTGCTTAAGCACTGTATAGGGATTGCCTCCAGTTCCAAAAAATTGCTCTTGACATAACTTACTGATATTTTAGAGACTGGTGCCAATGTTCTTGAAGGGATTATAAACTACTGCTGCCTACAGCTTGGCGTTTACCCCAGCCACATGGGGAATCTCTTTAACTGCCTGAAGGAGATTAGAAAAAAATCAAGATCAACCCAACTGACACATTCAAAGCTCATGGAAACTAGAGTCAGGTAAATCCAGGACAGCAAGGTGAGCTCACAGTACCGTTATAACACACTGCTGTGCTTACACACAGCTTTAGCTACCCTAAAGTAGCTCCCTTCCAGAGTGATTTAACAGCATAAAAGGTAGTGCAGGCTCTCTACCCTCCCCTGAGCCTTTCTTCGGCATGGAAAAGTGTCTACCGAGTCCAGTAGACTTATGTCTCACGCCATCAGTATGCCTCACTTACCTGGGGTCCCTCTGCCTGAGCTGCAGCCACAGCCCTGACCACGGCACAGTCATACCTTTACATCAGCTCAGCAAGTCGGTGAATATCCAGGACTGGTTTATCATGCCGCTTGTTAGGAGACAAAAACATACCCAAGTGACTCAGAGATACTTCACCTTTGAGTCTGGAGTCCCTATTCTCTTACCGAATCCCCTCTGAAGACATCTTCTGTCATCCAGCATCAAAAGCATCAGTACAGCAAGGTTCTGCTCACTGCAGTCAACGATTTTCCCTTTATCTTCTCTAACTTAAACTGAAAGGCTGGATTTCCCCAACACCTCGGGACAAGTCAGAAACTATTACTTTTATACCAGTGCAATTACATCTGCATGAAATGAGAGCTTAAGAGTTGAGAATGAAGTCTTTCTATTCCAGGGAACAGCCTTCAGTAGCTCTTCTGCGCAGGGATGTTCTGCACAGAAAATTGCCCAGCAGTCCTATGGCCACAGAGTTTGGCTGCAGAAAGATCACATTTTTGCCTTGTTGCATAGACGAGACCAGGTTCATAAGCCTGAACTATAAAGATAAGCAAAACTCTAAATTTTTTAATTCACACGAAGCAATCAAGGTGAGAGTTCTCTGTAAAAATGCACTCAAAACAGCTTAAGTTCATAGCAAGCATACAAAAGAATGAAGATATATAACCTGTTTAGGGAAAAACCAAGCAGGTATTATTTTTCCAGAGTTCATAAAAAGCATTTTTCCTCAGGTGCTAGAGCTAAATACAATTGTTTGGTTCAGGGTTTTTTAACAATTCTGGGTATTATGAGACCATAGTACTTATATTTTGGGGAAAAACAGGTTTTTCCCACAGTTCAGATCTCCTGGAATCATGCTTCTTAAAATACCACCCAAATTTCAGACATTTGCAAAGTTGATTAAAATTACATAGGTGCACTTGTAGGCTATTATCCAGATAAAAGCTCAGTTACTAACAGAAATGCTGCCTCAAAATTGACTTAATGTCTTTTCTCCTAAAGCTCTTTTTAATGTAATAAACAGCAATGTCATTTGTGTGTCAGTGTTGAGGGCCAGAGATGAACTGCTGAGAAGAGTTAACCTGAGATGATACAAAATTCCCAGATTTCTACAAAACGTAATAAATATCATCGCTTACTCTACAGAAATACGCAAGAATCTCAAATATGAAAGCAATTAATATCCGTAATCTGCTTCCATATTCTTTAGCACTTTTTAAGGTGGAATGATAAGACAGTATTTTACCTGCAACATTCTCAAAATGTGGATTTGTATTTCTCCAAAGAAGGCGAATGGGGAATGGAAAGTAGACAGGGAGATGCAGAAGGAAAATATTACATTATTCATGAGTCTTCCCACTGTTGCTCTTTGGAGCTTTCTTCAGCTGATCTTGTCTGAAACATTAACAGCAGGTTTTTCTGGTGCAGCTGGCCAAATATTCACCTGACTTCAGGTACAGCCACACAAATCCGTTCCAGCGTGGGAAACCCTGAGTTTTAAAAGTACCCAAACACAATCCCCCCTCTGATGCCACAATCAGCAATAACACAACAGTCACAGTGTACCACTACATTAAATGGCCAGATGCCTCCAAAAAAGGAGGTGCAGATAATATCCACCTGTATGTTCAGACTTCACAAAAGGGATATAAATTTGCATTTAGCCCTGAAGAGACAACATTTTGTTTGAAATACCAAATGCTCCAGTGGCTTCACTTGAAATACTGAGCATAAAGTTTATCTTTCCAGATCACTCAGTGCATCTATAATCAAACTGCTTTAGTCCCAGTTTTATATTTTGCTGTCTGGCACTTTGCTCACAGGTTTATAGGTCAAAGCCCCTTGTCCTTCACATCTTCTCTGCTGAAAACATATCTAGTTAAAGCCAAAAGATGACTGATGGAGCTTCTCATACATGACTAGAAGATTTAAGATAAATTCACAAAATCAGTGGCTTCTGTGGTTTCTGTTCAGCTGCCAAGCGGTTACTCATGCAGATTAGCTGTCTAATAAGTAAAAGTGTTTCAAGTGATGTACTCAATAGCCTTCCAGATCATTATATTAAAAGTTGTAATGATGTCTCTGGTCAAATTCAGTTCTTGCTGTGAAAGCTATTAGGTTGATCAGAATAGAAGGGAGCCCACCATTTACTTTTAATTAATAAATTACAAGTTGTGTAATCAGCAAGATTCCATCAAGGTTAAAATTAAGCACTCATCCTAAAACCCAGGATCACAATTTTCAACCAAGGATCACGCAGCAATGGCAGCAAATGAAGTCTGGATTTCCAAGCGTAAATGTGAGCGTTTCTGCAACACTGTTATAAGGTGGCCTTGAGCTCACATGAAGGCTTTAAAACAGTAAGATCTCACTGTTTCAGAAAGTATTTAAAAGTGTGTTTAAAATTAAGCACATATTTCAGTCCCATTAAAAGGAATGTTTTTTTAAACATATCCTTAAAGCTAAATATGCACATCAGTAGTTTCCTGATTAAACTGGATTTAAATAAACATTTATTTTTCTGAACAGGGGTCTGAGCACCTAAGGAAAGCAGTAGCACGGGCAATAGCATCCAGAGCTCCCTACTGAGCAGACCTGCTTGTACAGATCATTTTACATCTATCCAGCTCCAGCCCAAATCTTTGCATAATCCTGCAAATGCCTCTTCAGAAATCTGTTCTGTTTATATCAGTCCCTTTGTTAACCTGAAGGCAGCTGCTACCTTCTGTAAAGTGAATGACACACATGTAGGCTGGAGACTAATACTTCTATTACCTTTGGTGACTCACGGGAAAAATTAAACAATGTCTCTTACAATGGCTTAATTTCTTTGACTCACAATTTCAAGACAGGGCTCTGCATCAACCATTTGTTGCAGGTACTCCTCAGGTTCAAGAATGGCTCGGTAGAAGTCTCTGAAGAAACTGTTTTTTAAAATAATTCTTACAGTTAAGAAAAATCTTACAATTAGTCACAGTGAAAGGGTGGGAATATGAACTTCACGCAAAGCAACAGAACAAAAGGCAGAATTGTCCATGGGACCACTGGTTTTGCTGAAGAACTGGACATTGTTGCAATTCCATTTTAGATAATCAAAATATTTGTTCAGTATGAGGACCAAAACCCTGATGTCCGTAACGTGACAGAACTCTGCATCTTTGCATCACTAGCTAGTTGGGCTATACAACCCCCTGAACCCAGCATGTGAAGTTCTCTATCACAGAAAAATGTGTTATTGTAAGAATCAGCCTTAAAACAAGGAACTTGCACATTTCTAATTCAAGCAGAGCCTTGGCTTTGACTGAAACCCATAGGGCCAGCTTAATTTCACTGGAGCATTCCCACAGGCTCGTCAGAGCCCTCTGACATGTGCTCCCCAGAGATTACGTACGACAGACTTCAGTGATGAGATTCTGGAACAGCTGAGCAGGCTGACAAGAGGCACTTGAATAATCCAGTCAACTGGTTTGGCCAAGCCAGACTCTGCTCTTCTCTGCCTCCCTGTTTTCTGCTTACATGGCTGAGTGGCATAGGAAGAGGATTTGTTTGGCTTTGGGTTTTGTGACAATAATCCTTATGAGCTGTCAAATACACCACTTTGTTGCTGTGCTGAAAGCCACGGACAAGAACACCCGGAGTAGGTCAGTCGTGGGGACCTCAACAGCCCGAGATGCCTGTGAAGGGAAGGGTGGGAAGCTGCAAGTCCTGTGTCCAGTCCTGCAGTGCTGTGGGCAGCTGACACTTCTATCCTTGGAAAGGTCAAATGCCTCATCACAGGAGCATTAGAAACTCAGCACCACGCTCTGCAGAGCTCAGCCCCGGCCCCATAATTCACATCGTAAACTCTGCGGTACGAATGCAAATCCGCGGTCCTAAGGGAGCCACGGGCACTGCAAAAAAGTCAAGACATTTTATTCCTTCTTTTCCTGTCATCGCAAGGACAAAATCCTACACCAACAAAATTAATTTATTCCTTTGATGAAGGCAATAACCAGAGAGAAAAACGGTAGGCAAAACAAATCTGACCTTACGACATTTGTGACACAGTGACAAGAATACAAAATGGCAAGAAGTCCTATTTTTAAAAGCCATCATCCTGCTGCTGTCGGACTGCACTTATGTCAGCAGTAACCCATAGCAGCTTTCTGGCTCAGCTAGCTCTCCCACAGCAGAAACCAGCCTCCACAGTGTTCACTTGGAGCAAGAACCTGGGCTACCACCTAAAATCATCACATCTATGTCTCCCTTTTAAGGTCTCTCTTAAGGAAACTGAAGTTTCCAGATTTTACCAAAAAAAAAAAAAAATCCAGTTTTCATTTTATATCTGTGTGCTTAAAATTAGCCATGACTGATTCTGCTAAGGACTCCAGATCTGTAAAGGATAGAAACGGAGGAAGGCAGAACCAAAATGCAAATAAACAGCCAAGGCATAAATAGGACTAACACATTCACAGAAACATGGAAAGCTTCAAAGAAGTCTTTGTAAGATTAGCTTCATGGTCTTACATTGCAAATGAACAGCTACAAGGAAAACTAGCATTTGGGGGGGGGGGCATCCAGGTTAAGAATATTTTTTTAAACTTCAGATTAAAGAGATCTAGTGCATTCAAAGCAGGAAAAACTCTTTATTACTGAAAAGAAAAACCCAATAATTAATATCCACCAGGAATAATAAATCAGCCAGTGTAATCTCATTTCCATTACCCTTATTAGCTAAAAAGATTGGTAGATCAAACCCAATTTCATTCTTCCAGAAATAAATACACTATTATTTTAGCCTCATTTCCCAAGACACTGAAGTCAATGTACTTCGGCTGCCTGCCTGTTTGTCCACGCTAAGTTTTGAGCCTGCTGGCCCATTTTAACTTAAATTAATGAAGACCCAGTGGTTTCAGAGATGTTAAAGTCATATCTGTTTTGTGCACAATCTCTGGCCAAGAAGGACTCAAACAAATGCCCTCACTTTGCAAGGCAGTAGTAAGGCAGTGTGAGATCCAGTCAGAGAAATGCTCAGTGGATATAAAGTTGTGTGGCTGGGCATGGGGAGAGAGAGGGAATATAGACAGATACATGAAGATATGCAGAGGTCTTGCGTGGAGGGATCAAAGAAACATCGATACATAACTAAGGAATACTGGAAGGTCGTAAAGATAAATAAATAAATCCAGACACAAAAGGGTTCACTAATTCCACCACTCCTGGAACAGTTTATTAATAATTCTTCACTCATCCTGATGCTTTTTTTTGCTACACCAGTGCCCATGCAGTCATCCTCAAGCAACCCAAACTTCAACATAGGAAACTGTTATTGGAACTGAGGGGAGTCCTCAGGCTGTTTTTTTTTGGCTAAAACCCTCTGAAAATTTTTGTTGTGTATCTGGCATCAGTATATGTTAAAGAAAAGAAAAGGTTCCACCCAGACTCTGTTCTCACTCCTAAGCTGGATGGCTGCTGACACCCAGCAGCGGTGCAGTAACAGCAAGCCAGGAACAGAGCTCAGGAGCAGGAATGGTTTGACTGGAATGGTGGATACAGGCAGAGAAAGGAATTGACTACTCTGGAAAAGCACCCTTCCTTGAAGGGATAACCTCAAAGTCTGCCAGAGCCAGCAGTCATTGCTCTGCTCAAAGAACATGGAGCTGGCCTGGAGAGGTCCCCTCCTCTCTGCTTGCAGATGTATTGCAAAGCTCATCCCTTATCCCTTCTCTGAAATTAGATTTTGCTTGTGACTCATGCTGGTTTAGAAGTTTACCGCATGCTTGTTACATGCAACCCGCAGAAGACAAATTGCCTAGCAGACTTAATCATATCCGCCTTGCACAGCTTGAGTATATTATGTAATAAAAGAAATACTATCAGATAATCTTTAGAAATACAAGGACAGTCTAACTAACATGACAATACTATCAGTAAAAGATTTGCTAGTATGATGAGCCATTGTAGAAGCTTGGACTGAACTTCACTTTAGTAACGTTAATAGATAAAACGGATGGAAAACAGTGGTGGAAAGAAGATTCAGGAGAAAAAAAAAATTATCTGAGGCTTTCCTTGGTCAGAGGACAGAAAGTTCACTTAGTCACCAAACAGCCAGTAGATGTATTTGTGATTTTATGTAGGATAACTTCTCAGCATAGTATATTTATTTATCTATCCTCAATAGATCAGATTAATATTGATAATATCCAATTACCTAGATGGCAAAAATACTTTATTTGAAAATTTCCTCAAATTATCCTTACATTCCCACAAACTGGGGGGACAGTCAGTAGCAAGCTGACAAGCAGGTCATGTTCTCTGAAGGGAATTCCTAACCAGCTGATTACAACGCATTTTATGTTATTACTAAAATATTTACTGAATGGATATGGTGCAACATATCCTTCTGTTTGCAACACTCTAAGACCAGAAATAGGTTATGACTTAAAAATAATATGCACCACATTAGAAGTCAATGTAACATATCCTGAACAAGACCCAGTTAAGAAGTCATGAGGTGTCACACTTCTATTTTTAGCAATAAAATATGTGGGGTTTTTTTCCTGGACAATAACTACTTTATGTATCAGTTATATAATATGACCATCCATTTATTCAGTAAGATGTTTCATATACAATGTTTATGGAAAAGAATGCAAAAATGATGTCCAGCATTACCCAGAGGTTGTGCCGGAATGGTGCGGCATGCTTTACACAAACACCACACTTCTCCTGGGTGCTTTTCTGGCTGAAGAGCCAGCAAAAGAGGGATGACAAAGTGGATTGCAGTCACACCACAGCAGCCAGCTATTCCTACAGTCACTTTTATGTTCTCTATGGTCAAAGCACTTGTGGTTGATAGTACTGGACTCATACCAGGAAAGAAAAGTCTTTGATCAGTCCAGCTGGGAAGGAATGAGAAGAGCCCAGAGAATGTCTCTTAAACCACTGCATTCAGGGCAAATATGACATTCACCTTGAGTATTGAATGTAGTCCAGAGAAATAAATGAGGAACAGCCCAGGAGCAAGAGAGCACTCCAAAAAAAAATTTAAAAAAGTAACAGCACAATTGCTTGAATCTTACCATTTTATCAGTTGAACAAAACTGGCAATGAAAAGGTATAAATGGCCCCAACCATCAGGAAAACAGTAACTATCCCAGCATCCAGATGATTCCCAGTCTGCCTGGGAGGAATGATCTGGGGAGGGACTGCATGGGACACAGCAGCTAGCTGGATTTCCTGTGCCTTGGCTCATCACCAGGGGATGGAAAACCACCATGAACATGGAGAAAGAAACTGCAAGAAAGAAAAAAGCAAGAAAGAAAAAAAAAAAAAAAAAGGAAATTTTTCATAAGGGCCTATCACATTTCTAGACGAAGACTGCTGCAATGGCCTTTTGTGTTTGGATTTTATTAATCCTGATGCTAAGCATTATCACATCCTGCTTTCTGTAGTAATTACAGCAGGTGAGAGAGATGAGCCTAAGTCAAGTAGCACTTGACTTTGTGAAACTCCAATTCTTTTTAGCATGGGCTTATCCTGAGCAAAACAAAATAGATTTGTTAGAAAACAAATGCAGTGGAAAGTGAAATGCAGGTTGTCAGGTAATGTAGATGGTAGTCCTACTCGTCCTTTGAGGAGGACATGGCACGGTACAGAGCGCAGATGATACCCAATCTCTCACGAAATGAACTGGACCTGTTATAAACTCATGAGTATGGTGTCCAGCCCAGACAACAAAATCACCTGGCCATTTCACATGCTGCCAGCTCATCTTCAGTTGGCTTCTAACATGTGACAAGATGTTCATAATAAATTCCAGGATGCTGGCATAACATCCTGCATGACACCCACAGCACGGAGCAGCTCTAACTGCTGTCAGTGTCATGCACTATGATAAATTCAGACTCATTTCTTCTGGCTTTGAGAAGCATTCAACAACCAAACAGCAACCTGCTGAGATGCTCTAAACCGTCCTAGCCAGGACTAAGGTGAGGATGTGACCAAGGAGCCCTGCTTACTCTACATTCTGGGATTTCTCCCAGACCTTCATCAGCTTTGTTATCGGAGGTGTGCACACACGTGACAAAGCTGGAGACCTGATGCACGTCAGTGTGGTACCGTGCTGCTGGGAGCATTCGTGGCTCTTGGTTCTACCCCTTCAGCAGCTGAATCTACAACTTGCAGTTCAAGGCTTCAGATATTCAGATCTAATAATTTCACAGGTGTCTCATCAACAACGGAGCATTTTCTGCACTCTATTGTCTAGCAGGATATATTCTTTTCAAGAAGTAAAAGCTTGTCTTTCCTTGACACAAGGGAGTTACACAATCAATTTAAACTAACTAGATTATCCCTAAAATGGTGGCTTCTTTTTTATAATTGCTCTGCTGGTTACTCTAGACTTATGTACAATGGCTTTACTACCTGAATACCAGCAAGATCTTGTCTAAATGGAGAGGAAGATGTGTAAACATCTGCCAGAAAAAATGTTATGCAATTTCCCATAAAAGTCTCATTTTTTCAATATTTTACTCCACGTTTAGCCTGCAACCCCTTATTCCACACAATCCTCTTTAACTTTTAGTACTAATATTATTGCTTGCCAAAGTCTAAAGCAAAAGATGAACCTGGGCATGTAAAACACTTGTATGTTTTTATACCTTCTGCGGTGCAGCACGCATAAAAGTAATACAATTTCTATTTCCCTACTTCCCCGAGGCACTTAGTGCTCCAAAGAACCCCACCATCTGTTGAAAATACCTTATTCTTTACCTTTTTTATTCGTCTGCAACTCTGAGAAAACCAACAGGTCTTTGCAAGAGAGCCAAACTTCAAATAACACCAGCGCAGGAGGCAAACTCCTGTGCAGTGCTTATGCTCCCAGTGGGAGAGATTTCTATTGCATCCTCGCCAGCAAAACCTTAGCACAATTTCACTGTAGCAGAGCTGTTATAAATTCATGAGAGCACAGCAGAGATCAGACTGGGGCCTTGTCTCGTATGGCACAGTTTCGTATGCCATCCCTGTAAGGCTTTGTAAGAGACCATCTCTTCAAGGGTAAGAAAAGCACGCTGCCATTGCCTCCTTGGAAGGAGCGTGCCCCGTTCTGCCTCCTGCCATTCTACAGTAATGCAGAAATACCGTGTTATCAGAGAATTGTTCCACGTAGCAAAGTAGGTAGGTAACAGAGAAGGTGCAAATTAAACTCACCAGTACTGGAAGCCATGCAAAACTCCAGTGTCTGCTTGCAGCAAATCCTACAAGGATGTTTGCAAATGGTTTTGGTTTATTTTAGTAGGAATGATGTAATGGCCAAATTGGTTTTGCACAGATCATTTTTATAATGGGGCAGCAAGAAAAGGAGGAGGGATTATGCTCCCTCCTGAGCCTCCTGTAATTAAGTTAATTTTATCAGGATAACCATTACCTGGGTGTATTCAACCCTGTGAAGACCTTTCTTTTCATGAAGTAGGGAATTATGTTTTAATTCCTCATTATCACTGATGGAAATAATATGCAATAACCCATGCATGCACAGATAATTCAGGATTTTGCACCCATCTCTGCCAGCTGCCTCCTCTATGGAGTTACTCTGCTCTGTGCTGTGCTCAAGTGCCTGAACAGCCTGCTGATGAGCTGAGCTCACTCTCCACATTTAAATTAACAATTTTGTGTATTATCTGGACTTAATGTATTCTTGATTTTTGGCTTCTTAATATAGAAGAAGGAGATAATAAAGTACCAGCCAGAGGACTGGTTTTGACAATAGATTATTCAGTATGTTTTTCTATTCCAAGTTTGAAGCCCTTAAAAGTGCTCCTGCTCCACTGCATATTGAATTCTGTGGATGTTTCTTATCTCATCTCGTTCTCCTTGTCTCATTCTGTTACAGACCCTCCCTGTCAGATAAAGTCATCAGGTCTTTGGATAAAGAGAAGCAATTTCTTGCACTTGATTAACCACATGACTTAATGCTATCAGTTGCATTTGGGGACAGAAGCATGAGACAGGCTGTCAGGGAATCAAAGCCAGCCACAGCCACACAAATCCGCAGCAGCACCATGAGGTTTGAATAATCAATTGCACATTCCCAGGGAGTTTGCCTGCAACAATAAAAATATTTCTTGTAGCTTTCAAAGGAAATAGGTAGATTGACAGTAGAGGGAAAAAAAAAAAATCCTACAGCATCAGTTTTTATATTATTTGCAAAGCTTGAGATGGGTAAGGTGCAAATTTTTGTCAATCCAGATGTGAGAATCTGTTATTAAGAAGATATGTGTAAGTAACTGCATTAAAATGAAAGTTAGCATTGGCTCTATCCAGGTGTAACTGGGCAGAAGAGCATCCATCAGAGAGCAAACTGTCAGCTGCCTGAAGCCTGAGAGCCCTGCCAAGCTTTTCACTAATAACTCAGTCTTTACGTAAGCATGAGATCTAAGCAAATGCTGATCTGCTAAATGGTTGTTGAGTGTTTGACAGAGAGCTGCCCACCACGCCAGGAAGGTGTTCGGAAGTCCCAGAGAGCAGTACCATTATGCCAGCGGAGGTACATCAGCACATGTTGAACGTGGCACAGAAAAAGCTGAGCTTTCCCAGAACCTGAATGAGAGACATTGCAGCAACAACGCACTCAGCCCCTTCTTCACCAGTCGTCTGCCTCGCCGATGAATTCATATTTCTTCAGCTCATGAACTGCTCAGCTGGAGTGAGGTTTAGAAGTTTTGCTGGGAAGAAGATAAAGTGAAGCATGCTGGCCGAGTCAGATAAGGCATTTGCTTTTAAATCAAGCAGTTTAGTTCAAATCACTAATAAATGCAAACTGGTTTTGTCCAATGGCATACATCAGTTGACTCTAGTGCATCAGTACCCACATCAAAACTGTCATAAGTAGTAGATGTCTCAGAAGAGGAACCTGGACTGATAAAATCTGATAAAGCTAACCAAGGCTTCATAGAAACTCTTGAAATTTAAAGTCCAGGAGAAATACCCAACTTGGTAGCCTCTGCCTGAAATTAAAACCCTTGTACCACCTTAGGCAGGAAAGCCTCCCCGAATAAACATGACCATGGCTAACAAGAACGTGAACTGCAAAATAATTAAACTCGTGTAAAAGAAAACCTGACTAATTCCTGTAACTCTGATTAGTCGCTCCCCCTTCTCTGGACAGTATTAGCATAAGAGCAGAAGACAACCTTGATATTTCAGTAAATATTGAAGCTATCTGTTCAGTAGCACAGGTGTGGTTATTAGTCCAGAAGAGGCTTGTTTGAGATAATTATCACAACCTCTTCCCCTCCTACTGCTGATACAGCTCTAAGGGTGGAGGCATGGTTTCCCCAGACAAGAAACCAGTCCAGACTTGGGCACTTCTGAGCAACTGCTATTCTTCCTGCCTGTTGAGGACACATCTTTCACCCAGACAGATGGTACAGTAACTCAGTACACTCTCTGCAGCAACCGCTTTCCAGAGATTACAATTTTCAGCCTTTTTTTTTTTTTTTTTTAAATTAACTAAAAGAATTCACATCTCTAAGTCAATTCCCAGCCCTGCTGCACGTCAGCCATTTGACAGGACCACACCAAACCTAATGTTTGGGATATTCATAAATATACAAAGTTCCCAGGTAAGAGATATTCATTAGCTAAAGCCCAGCCTTCAGGCCTTTTTCTGAGATGCTCAGCCTCAGCCATCTCACATGCTGCAAGAGGAAGTAATAGGTCTCACTACCAAAGTTGACTAACTCTCCAGAGCTTTTCTAATTAGAGACACCAGCTACATGCCAAGGAAATGTGCTTGCTGAAGCTTATTTTAGCTCTGCAGTTCTGACAAACCAGTCACTTTTCTTCTTATGATGTTGTGTAATTGGAAGACAAACTTTCTGAATTATGAATGCTCAGAGATACCACTGCTCATGAAGCAATGTATTTTCATGATAAAAATAGATCTATAAAATGGTAGTTTAACAGAGAATTTGCTCCTGTAAATCACAGAAGCAGAGAAGGGTTGAAGTTGACAGGAGGTCTCCACTCCAACCCCTGCTCACAGTGGGGCCAGCTTCAACGTCAGATCAGGTTGCTCAGGGCTGAGGCCAGTTAAGCTTTGAGTGTCTCCAAGGACAGAGGTTGCAGCACCTCCCTGGGGCCCTTTGGCAATATCTGACCACCCTCACAGTGAGGACATTCTCTGTCTAAGGAGAATTCCACTTGCTGCAAACTGCTCACAGCCCCTTGCCCTTCACGGTGCAGCTCTGAAGAGTTCAGCTTTTTCTCCCTCATTTCTCATTAGATGACATCATGTTTATTTATTTTTTGAATTGCTATTTGATGCTCTGAACATTTTAAGCTTATAAAAAGCAGGCCTCATTTTGTTGTGATAGTTACTGGGTAGAATTGAGAAAAGATGCTTTTTCTACACAAATCACTCCTGTGCATGAGGATCCCTTCTGCAGAGCAATGTGGTGAATTAAGACCCTCAGCTGAAAACACTCCTAACAAAAACTCATGTTAGTCAAAAGAACGAACATCTTCTAGTTTACCTTTCCTTTCCACTTTACATTGAGGGTCATTTAGTAGTGCTGTTGCTCCTGCGAAGCAAAGCTCACGTCAGCACAAAGCACTGTGCCTGAGCCTCAGCAGCAATACAGTGCGTCAGTCAAACAGTGATGAGGATTAACATGGTTTCCTCACTCCTTTCAAGCTTTTTGCCTTGTACTGGGCCAGAGTTCTCAAAAGTTTCTAGTTTTTGCAACTTGTCTCAACACACGCAAAGTGTTGTGCCTGGGGACCTTCTCCATCCATTACTTACCACGTGAAAGCAAGAAGGTGTTCTTTCCCATTTAAAAAGGGGAGTAAATGTTTTCTTCCTTATATTTCTTTTCTGACAACATCACACAGCCTTATATCCTGCCACTGCCCATCTACCCAGGAGCAGTGGGATCCTATGTGCTCACCCCCCAGGCTGCAGAGGGTTTCAGACATTACCAGGCTTTTCTTTCCTCCTCCACCATTAGTTTGTGAGCAGACGTAGTAGATGTGAGCCCTAACCCCACCAAGACTTAAAATTTTAGCTAGCAAAGCTCAGGTAAATCCTTCCTAGGCATTATTTCTACCTGAGACTTATGCTCAGTACAGGCCATAGGATTTGTTGGTCTCAGTCCTCCTCCTGGTGGGGAGAGATGTAAAGGCTCAGCACTGGGGGAAGGAAGGAGAGCAAGAACTGGGAATGGGATGTGCCTGGTGAACGAGCCGCCCCTATATCCATTCAAGGAAAGTCTCTCTAGATGAACAGCCAAAACACAGTCGTGGAGCTAAAGAGGAGCACCTACCTCCTGCTGTAAGTAGTGGCATGTGAGCAGCACAGAAATGCACCACTTCCCTGCCCAAAGTCTGCTCCATCGCAAAAGGGGGTGAGAAAAATCAGGCCAAAGAGCTGTTTTTCTTCCTCCGCCACCAGCTTTGTCCAGGTCTGAGCTCCCTGGTGTGCAGCATGGAGCTAACAGCAAGTAAACAGAGGCATGAGCAAACAGCATCTTGCAATGGGGGATGAAGAGCCTGAAGTTGGAGGTTACGGGTATACTGGCTCCTCAAAGGGGCAAACCAACAGCAGGACAAAGCCAACACTTTGATATTTTGGAGGAGCCCAGCACAGAGACAACATTTCCACTTGTCCTGATGGTTTCTCCCCATGCGTTACTTGTGTGCCTCAAACATCTGAACTGAAATCCAGAGCTCTGACTTGCACTGCCCACTCTTCCCCCCAGCCCCACAGGCTGGTGTGACTCCGTGCAGCACACAGAACGTCACTGAAATGAGGAAAAAGATGGGAGTGAATGAATAAAAGGTCATTGTAATACGGGAGAATTCAGAGTTTTCTGTGCTGTTTTCCTTGGATGATATCAAGGGCTCAGCCCTTTGTCTCAGCATACCACTGCAACTTTTGGTAGGTTTTTAGTAGCAAAAATACCACAGAGATATTTTATTCTATCTGTTTCTTTTTCTGCCTTTTCTACATCCCCACACTGTCTTGGGAAAAAAAAAAAAAAAAAAAAAAAGTAGCTTGAGGAATTTCAGCTATTGCCAACCGCTGTATAAAAAAAAATATAATTTTGGGTAGCCTCAAAGTACTATTTGCAGCCAAAACAAGCACAGTTTATAACTAAGCCTTTCACATCAGCAGATCACAGGCAGGGGAGTGAAAAATTGATTACATACCTAAGGACATATGCATCCCACCTAAATATCAAACATTAATTTGAAGTGTAAAATTCCCACAGCCCACACTCTGCATCCTTCAGACTACAGAGAGAGGAACATCTAAGGTGGGCTGAATAACAACCCGGATGTGCACCTCCCTCCCTGCTTCCTGCAGAACGAGCCCAGGGGGGCTGGTGTCCCATCTCATGGCATAAATGCCAAACCTCAGGTGAAATAAACCCAAAGCCCTGTCCCAACATCCCCCTACCGCCACCCGCAGCTCCGCAAGAGCCAATAATCAAGCCTCTTCATCGATTCTGTATTATTTAGAAGCTCAGCTGCTGATTCTAGCTAGCAGTCTGTCACATCACAGCATATTGCTCTTCCCTATCTAAAACAGATGGTTCCTCTCAGTTTGAGCTTTAAGTCCACAGAAGACCACCTTCTCCCCAGACCTTCACACACTGTTTTTACATGCAACACACAGGCTAAGACACTAACCCTGGAAAAGCTCCCTGTAGCACAAATTCAGCAGAAATACAAAACACACAGTGGCTCTTATAATTCTCTATCTAATACAACATTATACATCAATCAGTAGGTCAGAAGATTTCACTGCTCACTGGTTTTGTGAAACCAATTAACGGGATGGTAAAGAAGATTAATTTATAGGATCTGCTAGGAGACTAATTGTTTGCAGGAGGAAAGAAATTGTTTACTTAGATTTAACAGAGGAATGACTCCCATTTATATATGTGCACATATATATAGTAAGGTGTAGGAATATCTGGAGCTCAGTTCCAAATAGCTGCAGCATGAGGTGCAGAGTGGCTTTGCCTTCCAGCATGAAGCCAGTGCCGCCGGGTGCAGCAGACTCTGCAGCACACCGTAAACCCTGCAGCAGCACAGACAGCCTCAAGCCGCATCCATCGAGTGTGCCTGTTGGTCCACGCTATACATACCAGCGCTGGTAACGTGTTCTGTGTTCAGTCTGAAAACTTCTGCTTGCAGATGGCTGCAATGTGGTTCAGTCTGCTGAGTAAGAAGCAGAGATTTAGGTTAGGCTGGAGAAGACTGTAGAAAAGCAGCAGCGCTCTTCTTTGAATGAAGAGATTTAGGAGCCTTTAAGGTAAAAGGGAATGAAAAAAAGGGTAAGGTACTACAGTGGCAACCGATGAGTCTTTGCAAGCTGTGTTGCTGTTAATCCCACGGACTCAGCGGGGAGCCTGGGAGGGGAGCAGACACAGCACATGGCCATGTGTAGGTAGGTGGCAGCTCACAGGCCAGTGCAGCTTCACACATGACACAGCTCCAACCTAACCAAGCTGCAGCAATCCTGCCCAGCAGCTGCACAACTGGTTTTACCGTCTCAAAGCAGCCGAGGTGGCTGTGCAGTGTGCTGTGACGCAGACGTGCCCTGACAGCATCTGCGTCACTCCTGTCTGTGTTGCCAACCTCCAGGACTCATCTCTGCATCAGCATCATGCTTGGGTTCTGCCAAGCCGTGATGGGGTTTCCCCTTAATTCATCTGCTTAAAAAAATGAGCAGAGTTTTCCTTTGGGATATAGCTGCAGCCTCACACAAGCCCCGAAGCGCAGGCAGCACTAGTGCCACACATCATCACTGTGAATTTGATACCGTAAGTGCGAGGAGGGAGATCCCCAGCAGAGCAAAGTTTACTCACCCACAAAGGCAGCAGCTGAGGAACCACAGTGGGTGCTGACCCCTCTGTGGCCACACGCCCCTTAATGCCAGGGTGCCAGCAGATTGTGTAAGGGGCTTGTAGCACTGCCGAGATGAAGCGAAAGCCACAGCAGTGTGAGGAGATTGGCACCTGCCCAGCAGGGCTGCCGCTTAATGGGCTGATTTTAGATACATGTATTTGGACAAGGAGCAATCAATATTGTACAGAACAGCACAGCACATTGTCTGCAGCCAATTATGCCACACTCTCCACTATACAGTATTCATTTTAATGTTACCCTGAAAGGAGGGAGCATGGCAGGTCAGCCAAATAAAGTGACAGCCGTTGCTATACAACCCAGTCCTCGTTTCTTTGAAAACCCACGTCAATACGGTGCAAATCCTGACAACCGGGCCCTTACAAAGCATGGGGTTCTAGGAAATCCATTAAACCTTTACTCGGTGGCTGTTGCTGTTCCTTCTGCCAGTGCCACACGTGCCATTCGGGCTCTGCTGCCAGGTCCGCTCCGTGCCCAGCACAGCATCACCCCTTCCCACCAGGCACTCCCTCGGGAGGAACAGGATGGAGTCCCGGGGACTCAGCTCATCCTCCCCTTCCTGACCAAGTACAGGGAGTTTAAGGCAACATAAACGCCCAAATGAGCCTGAGTACCTGGGGGCCTTAACCTGTTCCTGGGTATCTGACTATAGATTCACCCAGCACAGGGCAGCACCATACAGAAAACCATATTACGGTGCCCTGGATGCTGCTCTGAGCCAAAGTCAGTGTTTGTCCTCGACACACCACTGCAACCTGTTGGGTCAGCAGCATCCTTCACCAATCTGAGCATTCAGTTATAATCTGTGAAATACCAGAACCATCCTTTTCTGCTAAACTTCATCCATTTCTTCTCCAAGGCTGTATCTCCCCTCACAGCATCTTCAGCTCTCCTAAGTTAGTCTCATACTATCTGACATTAGTTTTAAAACCAACCAAAGAAAAAGAAAAGAAAAAAAAAAAAAAAAAAAACCTGAAACCTGTAAAAGCAATTATTTTAATGACTCACTCTGGGTGCAAAAAGACCCTCAACTGTTTGAAGCCCATGGCTCAAAGGTATGGCTTTTACAGGCAGCTGGCCAGCACAACACACTGCTGCAATGCTCTGTGCAGTACCTGGAGATGCTTCTTTATCCCAAACAATAGGAAATTAACAGTCGCAAAAGGCTTTCGAGCATTCCCAGGCAGGAAGCATTACAGGAGGCAGAGAATCAGTATTATTTATATAGATCTCATTATTACAAACTAGAACTCCACACCATCACTGTAATAAAGCGTTACCCAGGAGACCAGTGAAAAACTTGAACGAAATCCTGTAATACACTGGGATGAAATAAGAACACAAAAGGAAACAGCCTTTCAGATCGTTTCCCGTTATCCCTTTAAATGGAGCTGCCTTGACATATGCTGTGCCTCGCAGGGGATTGGCACATCAGCAGAGTGCTCTACAACAGCTGCAGGACTCTAAAACACATCTTTTCCTTCTCACCTGTATTTCTTAGTTTAGCTCTTTCCATTTTGTTTTTCTGCTGATGTGAATACGCCTCTTCCGTTGGGGGAGAAATGTAAGAAGTGCCAGGAGATTAGCCCTGGCAGATACTGCCCAATTTGAAGGCAATACTGAACAATCTTCATGCAGAAGATGCCCAGCAGGCAGAGACTGAGCCAAATTCCTCCTGAAAGTCCAGGACCCTGCTCTGCAGCCCCACAAGCTACTTTGTGCCCTCTCTTTTTAAGCAGTTGGCTACAGAAATAGCAACAGCAGCATGTGCTGCAGAAATAAAGCCAAGTATTGCCTGTGTTTGGACCATGCCCCGAGAGTGAGCAGTTTTCACCTGTGGTTTATTGTGGTGGCTACAGTGCTGCCAAGCAGCCAGCATTTACACCACAGCACTGCCTAGGCATGGTACGTATGTACCAGCACTGCTGGCCAGTGGCTTTGCCTCAGCCCAGGCACAGCTACAGGCTTGGCTAGAGGGCAACAGTATTTTTGCACCTACAGCCAAGGTGGCTTTGTATTTTTAGGCACAGGCTGCTTGAAAGCAGCACCCCAGGAGCTGGCGAGCTGCTCGCTCAGCTCCCACTGAGACTCGCTCCACCACTGCAACCAAGAGATGCACACCCCGGGTGAGAGGGAAAGCCAATATTATCTGTGCTCTGACTGAGGGAGCTGCAGAGAAAAGCTCGTTAATATTGATACAGAAACCCAAAATCAGGCCACTTCAGTCCCTCCTATTTGTAGAAGCAATAATTCTCCATAGGTGCTTAAATGAATACAGAACAGACCATGTGCAAGATAACCTCGTTTCAGATCTGGATCCGTTTCAGAACAATTGCGGGCAGTTATCAACATTTGGTGATTTGCAGCAGAATTTTCAGTTAGCATCTCAGCCATGCCCATTAGAGACCCTAAGGAGCAGCTGGGCTGTTCCACTATTAAAGGAGTCAGGGAGAGGTTAAGCTGGGAGCCTGCAGGCGCAGACGTGGCCCAAGCCCATAACTGCCATCCCTCCCCTGGAAAGGAGACTGAGCGGGGTCAGCCTGCACGCTGCCTACACACACACTGCCCTCCCTGTTAGACATGCTGGGGAGGGGAGCAAGCCAGGACAGGCACAAGCAACACACCAGGCAAATTAAACCTGTCCAGAAGCACTCCCAGAGTCAAAAGCTGCTAGTTGGCACCAGCAGGATTGCTATATTTTAACTCAGTGCGTTTCACAGTACTGCTGGGACCCACACCTCTGGCCCAGAATCCCTTCTTTTACAAAAAACTCTATTAAGCAAACTCCTAAACAAGCAGGTTTGTATTACTTCTTCACAAAGACATGAAGACAAGCTGTCCAAGGAGAGCCCTGAGTAGTTCATGCCCACTGCTAACACATTATAAACAAAAAAAAAAAAAAAAAAAAAAAAAAAAGACCCATCTGGGGATTGTGGAAAGAGCTCAGCATAAATCAATATCCAAATAAATGGGGTGTCTGGGAACCAAAGGTCAGCAAATCTGCATGTCATCAACCACAGAAAATAAAACGTCAGAGAAACCAGGTATTTTGGTTGCATCAGTAGTTTGACGGAGACCTAAGCATGAAGCAGACTTCCACAGGCAGTAGATTTTCAATATGTGTTTTATACAAAAAAAAAGTACCCAAAATATTTTAAAACCAGTGAACTGATAGGTGCTGCATGATAAACAGACAAATAGCCAGTTGTTTCTGTCCCTGATCCAACCCTATTCAGTCCATTACTCAATTATCTGGGAAATACACAAAACCATTACTGATAGCTAGTGCATAGCAGTACTTGGTGCCAGGAACAGCATTAATGACAACAGCAGATCTGAAAAGCTGGGTAATATCAGTTTGAGCAAAATGTTCTGAATAGCTGAATATGGCACGTTGCCTGTTCTGAGGATCGAGCACACGGGTCATGCTAATAACATGGACAACAGTATTTTGGCATCAGTGATTAAGAAAAGGAAATGGGGAAGTTTGTACAGACCCAGCCTCGCATGAACTCCTCACGTGATGCTGTTACTAAGGGGGGAGAAGCAATCCAGAGCTACATAAATAGAAGATTAACAAGCAAGTGCAAGGAAATGGTGTTATTCTGGCATCCAGTATCCAAGATACCACGGTTAAGTGCTGTGAGCAGCTCTGGTGACCATATTTCAAGGATAGTCTTAAAAATATGTGAAGGATTCAAACAAGACTCTGAAGTTATATTGGCTCTTGAAAAGTTGCCTGATCGTAAGAGGCTTTCGTAGCTCAGGCTATGCAGTTTTCCCAAGAGGTGGTGGGGATATTTCAGCCACGGTCTGCATTTACTGCTGAGAGGGAGAAACTCTGATAGCATACGGCTCCTAGCCCAGCTTGAACGGATACATTGCAGAAGCAGTAGAAGTAGTAAATATTTTAAAGCAGAAAGCAAGCCATCACTGGAAGCATAGGCCTGGGGTTTGATCGGCTCCATTCCCCTCAGTGAGAAGCATGGGTGGCGTGTAGAGAGAATGCCAGGGCTCAGGCTGAAGTTACGTGCCCAGAGCAGAAGGTGCAGGCTGTGTTTGGATGTGCAGAGCAGCACCTCCTGGCTTGGACACCTGAGCAAGGCAGGCACCAGTGGTCCTGCAGGCGAGAAAACCCTCCCAGCCACACTTAAATGCTCTCTCCAGCTGCCCCATCTTTGACCTGTGTGCAACAGTGTCCCTCAACAATACCAAAAATGAGGTTAATGGCACTGGGAAAACTTCCAAGTGAATAAAAGAAAAGGATGTTTTGTGGAGAGGACAAGGGGAGCCAACTGCTCAGACTGCCTGCTGTTTGCAACAGAGGATGACTGAGGTCTTCTGGGGTTTATTCCTCTAAGGGGACACATGAACAATGTGAGAACGTTTCCGGGATGTGTTGCTGTATCTTGCAGGATGCAGTGGATAAAAAAAAAAAAAAAAAAGACAGATCATACACAGAACACTGCCTCCAACTGAAAACCATCATGCAAAGTGACTGAGCTCTGCAGCTGGAAAAGGGACCGAGAAAGTAACAGAATCCTCCTGCAGCCATTGTAAAACCTACTGGGTCACTGTAGATTGCACCAAGATCATGGGGTGAAAGTGAGCCTGACAAAGCCCGTGCTGCCTGCATGGGGAGCACAGCTATGGAGCTGCCATGCTGCAAACTGTGCCCTCGGCACTGACAGTAACGCAGCCCCAGACAATATCCATCAACCAGTCACACGTATGAGCACATACCCACTCCTGCTCCTAGGAAATGCAGCTGTGTTCATTATTGCTCTTGGGGGGCAGGGGGGGTTCAGTGCCACCCAGCTCCAAGCTGCCCAGCAGCTTCGCAGCCTCTCCCCAGGACCACATGGTACACCCAGCACTCAACCCCACGCTGCCTCAGGACAAACCCCCTCCCTGCTGCTCGGGTGTCCAAACCTGGACTGCCCCCCCTCACCACACAGCTGCAAAATGGGCAGATCCTAATGCTGACCTGGGCTGAAGGCAGAAATACTCATTTCTGCTCCTTAGCAAGTCCAGAGGGGTGAAGTTCCTGTGCACAAGCGGAGCACGGGAGGACTTCATCAAGACTTTATGTCTAATTACAAATGAACTTCTCTGTCACACGTCTGTTGTGCTTTCCAAACTACTGCGAGCACTTACACCAAAACCTGCACGTGCATTATCTGGGAAGATTCTACACATAGTCTAATTAAAAGGAAGGGGAAAAAAGTTAAAAAAAAAAATGATGAGGCAATGCTTCACACGTCAGAACAGCAGTTTTAATTCAAGTCTGGAATCTGACAGAAAGCTTTGACTAAGAAGAAATAAAGGTTGGCACTGTGAAAGAATATACTGTTAGTGATGGAGGTCTGCAGCACAAGAACTTTCCCAGGCAAAAGCTACTTGTTATGATAAATTATCTAAAAAATTCAGTATCCGTATAAGAATCTGTGTGCATCTATAAAATAAGAGAGTTGCAAACAGATTAGGTTTAAAACAGTCTCTGGAAAAAAAGATAACTTGTTCTCAGTTAAGTTTCCCCATATCCTGCCCTCTCAAATCACTGTGAAGAGCATCCATACAGTCTCAGAAGTCCCATTATCTCCCTGTACTTGTCATAAATCCAGCAGTGTTTCTTTGATAAATCACATTTCTTTCTATTGTATTATTTTTACTAAAAATTACAAAACAGTTCTTAAAGCCCAGACCAGCAAATCAGATTTTTATATATATATATATATATATAATTGGAATATATACATGTATATAGTATAAATATAGTATATGCACGTATAAATGAGATCATGATGTGCCATTACCAAAACAGAGCTATCATTTCTATAGCTCTTAGAATTTATTGTGATCTGTGATTCATGTGTTTTCAGAAGCTGTGCTTGTCACCCAGAACTCTATCCCTCCTTCATTTTTCTGGTTAAAATAGATTTGTTTTTTTCATTTGTCTATGCAATACGTTATTCTGGAACAGTTATTCTTGCGTGGATGTCCTCAGTCTGGAATGAAATGCTTTATCCATACGCTCAAAACACTTCCATTATTCCAGATGAGGAAACCAAAGAACAAACCAACCAGCAAGCCTGACTCCGGCCCACAGGATGGATTAGTCCAAACATCCTAACACCGGTGCTAGGCTCAGCCTAAGGACATTTTCCTACATAAAGGACTACGTAAAGGCTCATAAAAATCAGGACCTATACTGTGCTCATGCTGCCTACAAAATTAATTTTTGATTATTTGGGTGTCTTAAACTAGGCGAATTTCCCAGTCCCTCCACATAAAAAATAAACCCATACACAGAGCACATAGACTTAGAAACAATCTTCCCACATTTCTGCCATCTTCCCAGCTGGAGAGTCATGAATTCAGGAACCAGACTTTAGCCACATTGAACACATTAACAGCAATTTTACTGGGACAATTTTAAATGTATGAGACTCTGGTGTTATTTTGGTCTCCTCCTGGACTTTCGAAGAGCGACCCACCAACCCAGCCTTATTCAAGATTTAGCCTTCCCTCTCCCATGCAGCCCACACCTCTGTGTGTATGTTGTTTTGCCCAACAAGTCTTCCTTTTTCAAAATTACTAAGAATGCTGAAATATATAAAAGAACAAAAAATATTACACTAAAATAATATGCCATAAAAAGATGTTTCTAAACCAGCAGCAAAATTTAAGGCGCACTGTGCATCCTCAGCACATCCTTAGTGATGCAGTGGGTGTGCGGGCTGGTACAGACACGTGCCTCTGTTGAAACACTCAAGTAAAAGAAAAAAATAAGTGTGGCACTTTAGTGCTTTGTGTGTGTTATCAGCCTGGAAAGGGAAACAAACTCTCCCCCCACCTGTCAGCCCCACAAACTCAGCTTAGCATCACAGATGTGGCTTCACAATAGCTCTTCCCATCCACTTTTGCTTCCATTGCTCAGCACCACTCCTGAAGTGAACTGCCATCTAAGAAATTTTGGGGGGTTTTTTTGCAAGTTTTTAAGCTGGATCAGTTCACAGCATGGCCAAGAGTGCAGGATGCTGCTGCTGGGAGCAAAGCAGATGGCAAACGGGAGGAATGGGCAAACCTTGACTTTCCTGATACTCGGCAGTGTGGCCCAGGAGCCTTGCCCTTGCACCGGCCAGGATTACATTCCCTGCCTGCAACTCAAACAGCACAAACTTGGCATCACCGAAAAAGCTCCTTCGTAACAAAGCACACTCACAGCCTAGCTGTACACGAGGACCTTTCCAGGCAGTGACTGGTCCAACCAAGAGGAGACCAGGTGTGAGGGGAGAGAGAAGACTGTGCAAACATCATCACAAAATACATGCTTGTCATCGTTGGTCTTGTGTTCTTCATCACATAAGTCAAATGCTTCACTTTCACCCATTTTACAGACAAGCAACTGAAGCATGTGTGGGAACACAGATAATTTCCGTACCTGAGGGATCTGGGCACTCAGATCACACAGACTTCCATATAAAGCCCACAGTGATTTCAGCAACTTGCCTGGGAGCAGGCAAAAAGCCTGTAGCAATATAGAGAATTAACCCTGAGCCAGTCCAGCTTTGGAACTGGCCACTGCTACTCTCCCACTTAACACAGAAAGGGGCTTCTTCAGGAAGAGCTTCACTACAAGACTTTGATTTTATCAATTAATTAATCAGCTTGTGCTCTGAAAGAAGGTAGAAAACAAACAATTAAGGAAAAGCATAGAAAGACTAGCCATTCATTTTCATGTGGTTAGATTTATTTTTGCAATAACCTGCCAGGCTGCAGCTCCTGGGACTGAGCACACCATGGGGCAGGCACCAAGGTGAGAGCTGGCACATGGGCCCCCCAGCACACACTGCCTGCAGTGCTGCCCTCCTGCATCCCCCCATCCCCACACCAGAGGCCAGGGCAAAGACTTCTGCACCAAACCCAAAGCTGCCACAGCAACAGGTTCATCTTTCCTTTATTAACAACACTTTTGGCAAGACTCAGTGCCCAGGTTGGGACAGCAACAGCACAGGAAGCAAAGGAAACCCGAGTGGCCTCAGAATACACTGGTAAAAACAACTTGCATGCAGCATCATGCAGTATAGATACAGCTCAGGAGGCTGCTGAAGTGCATCCGACATCCTCACCTGGCCCAGGGAGGCAGAGGATGAGTCACAGCCGTAGGTAGGTCAGGCTGCAAGGCGCTGCCGGCAGGAACCCGCTGAGCAGCCCCAAAAGCACCCCTGCGGGAGACTAGGAGCCAATTCACCTCTCTTACCATCCAGCAAAGATGAAAACCCAGCCAGGAGCTTTATAGCCTCTTTATTTAAAAAAAGATAAAATGGAAATAAACTTTAGAATGACGTTAACTAAAACTTTCTAAAATAAAACCTCCATTAAAAGGGGAGGCTGAAAGCAGATATTTCTGAAGCTATGGCATCCTCCACAGTACTTGTACTTATTGCATCCTGAACATCCACCCAGAGGAGCCGCTGCCTCCCCCTGTCCCAGCCTCGTGCTCCTTGCTCTAGTTAAAATAAAAGGGAAGGATCATTGTCTGCAAAGACAGGCTTGCCAGGAGACTAAGCTCCTAATAATCAAGTCATGCTGTCAGATTAATTAAGACATAAGTTCAGAAATGTTTTGCATACAGTTGTACAAGGCACAACCTCCTTGACACAGCACAGAAGAAAGGTTACGGGGATGAAAATGAATAAAGCACCAGGGAGCAAGGGCATGACTCGGCCATATCTATGGTCCATAGTGCAGACAATCTCAATAACCAAAGCAAATTTGCAAGTTTACTCTGTTTCTAACCCTAGCATCTACTTCTTCCTTCATTTTTATGTTTTCTACTGGGCACCTAAACTATGTTTCAAGCACACTATTTCTGGGGCCAGGCCACAGCTGGGAACCACCACGCAGCTCCACTATCGGGTCAACCCCTTGACCCCAACAGCAAGTGCCACCACATCAGGAGAAACTGCAACCACTCTCCATCCCACACTGCTCGCCTCACACCAAGGCAGGATGTTTGGATGATGGCAAAATTATCGAAATACTCATTTTAATTATTTCTATTTATGAAGAGCCATGAGTTAAATGCATCACGCAAAAGACATCTAGAATGCAAGGGGGTCAGAAGGTATCTGTGTTCAAAGTAATAAGAATTCCACTCTGTTGCCTGAAATTTTCTTGAGGTTCCTTCTTAACTGAGGATGGTACATTTCTAGAAAAGACTTGAATAAACTGATTTCTCTGAATGGAGAAAAATGAAAAAGATCTTATCAGTAATACTGAGCTAACCTGCCAGAAGGGGAGGGGGGGAAGAAAAAAAAAACACAACACATTACTAATGGTGCCTTAATCTTTTAATGCAATAATTTCTGCATTCAAGGAACTTCTGGTGAATACCACAGAAATTCTCACCAGGAAAATCTCATAAGCATTAATCTTGCTGCCTGGCCCCGGCAGGTTTTCAGTGCAGCAGATCGCAGTCAGATGCTCCCTTGGCACAGCGAGGGTATTGCTGGGACAGCAGACAGATGGGAAAACCTATTTCTGCTGTAAAAGCAGTACAGGTTCAAAGTCTGCTCCAGCTCGTAACATGGGGAACCCCATCTGGAGCTCTGCCATCCCCTTACGCACTGCCAGAATCCTGAAATTCCCCTTCTCCCCACATCAGCAGCTGCTCTACAGAGCCTGAGGCTATTTTTGGTGCTCCACCAGGGAATGCCCAGGCCACCTCTTACTCACTCCTCGCTGTTTGCTTCACGTCAGGACAGGGCAGGACAGCTCCTTCAGGTTACTCACATCCTGCGTGAGCAACCCTGTGATCCACCCAGTCACACCTCGTGGCCAGCAGGAGGAGTGACAACCCCCTGGGACCACATCCACCACTTCTGCCTTCATCCTTGCGGGACAAGCAGCCCAGGAGGAGATGGAGTGTAGCAGCCAAAACCAACACATTTTAAAGCTGTCCAAATCAGGGTCAAGCAAGCAGCTCTGAAGAAAGAGTGGGTTCACATCAACCCACCATGAACTGTGCTTTTCAGAGTATCTACTAATTTTAGGAGCTGAGGGTTTGAGATGCAAGTCAAAGTGTTACCTGAAAGACAATGCTTTGTGGAAGGGACCAACAGTCATGACATGGGAGGGACAGGGATGGAGAGAGGGGATGGGTATATGCATGTAGATAGGTAGATTTTCTTTTGACGCATCTTTGGTCAATGGACACCAGAAGTAATAAAAATTTTTACATCATTATGCAATTTTATTTAAACCTTCAATTTGCACATACTTCTTCTACCTTGCCTTAGCAGTAATAGACCTTGAGGGCAGGGACCTGAAGGACGGGGCAGCAGCCTTACAAAACCATTTCCCAGAGCTCTTGTTAGTCCTGAACAGACAACTGTTAGGTGAACACAAAACAGCAAAACAATCAAGGCACACTGGTTTTGCAAGCTGAACCAGTGCAAATTGGCAAGAAATAGCTGTACATGTGACACCACCTATGCTAGGGGTGCAGAAATTAAAAAGGGAAGGAGAACTTCAGGAAATGCACCCAGACACACATGTAATCACGCCAGAGATGAATAAGAGGAAAAGGAGGAAACCAGAGGGACCTGGAGGAGGAACAGGTGAGCCTGCTCACACCACCACCCTGGGCAGCACATCCAGGCATCCAGGGCAGAATCAAACGCTGCTTGGACCCTGGATTGACAAACCCACTGCTGCTCTGCAAATTGCCACCCAGCAAAAAGCTGCTCACTGGAAACATCTAAGCAATGTGTACTGGGGATTTGTACTGGGATGAAGCCCAGTACAAATGGTCAAGTGCCCCAGCATGGGGGAAAATGGGTCCCTGCAGCATCTTGGGCTACTCTAAGTGACACGTGAAGCTAAATGAGTCACCAACAGTCAGAGAGGGCTCAGAGCAAGCTCACAAGACAGAAATATCTCAAGTAAATCTCCCCAGACACCATTCCCAACACTGATGCCTTCAACTCAGAGGAGTCTCACTCCAAGCAAAGGCCACTGACAGAGTTGCCCCAGATTTTGCAAATGCTGATTTCAGTCCTCAGGCAGTTCCCCTTGCAGGAAAGGGCCATATGGATAAACAAAAATCTTCCTTCACCAACACATGCTAAGGAAAGGAGACCACCAGGATGTTACACAACACACTTTAATTACCTTTCATCACATCTAGGCCAATAAATTCCACAAATTTCCAAGTAAACTATATAAGGAATCACATACACATGTTGTATATACACCCTGGGCATCCCTGGACATCTGCTTGGCCAAAGATTACGATGCTTGATTTTCTCACAGTCTGAAGTCCATGCCATGAATTCAGACCATCGGAAGGATGGCACCAGTGGTATTCTGCCTCTGTTGGGGATGCTGGCATTTTAACAGTTTAAAAAAAAATGCATGTTGCTGTTCCCAGCTCCTCCTCTTTGTATTTCCACCCCACCGCATTTTCTCCTGATCATTTTAGCATATCCCCATATATCCTTTCCTCATCCTCAAACTATATCCTTTCCTCATCCTCAAACTGCATTTATCTGAACTTGGTTTGTCTTTGATGCCCCCAGACATTTCTCTTCCTACCTAAAAATAGCCAGAAAAATAAACTTGTAAAAGGCAGTAAATTTGCTTTTAAAACAAAGCACTACCCTGGGACAGCTTTATTTTCTACAGTATGTCAGTATCTAAACAATAAGCATCTTCCCTTATTTTTCTAATCCCTTTGCTTACTTGCAAGGCTTTGAAGGCCTGGCTGTACCACATGTAGTGACCCAGGGGAAAAAAAGAGCAAACAAGCTCAGATGGGCCAAATATCCAGTACCAAAATGGCACAGAAGTAGTATGAGGATAAGAAATAGGTGGGTTAGCGGTGGCATTGGTTAAGGAGATCAGGAGATCCGACTATGCTACAGCTTACCAAAATACACTGCACATACTTACCAAGCAACATGAAGAGACCAGCACCTGCTCCAGGAGAACAGACTGTTTTTTCTAAGGTCTCAGAGCTCAAACTCTACAAAATTCCATCGATCCATTGTTTTTCTCCTTTCTCCTCCCTTTCCTTTCCTGCTCATTCATGTAACCAGAGTTTGACAAAATTACAACTAAAGATCCAGGCTCCTGGCTGTGATTCCTGAAACTTCACTCTCTGCATTAATTTGCAAAAGGCTTTTTCAAACTGCAGAGTGCCATCTAGATGAAGGAAGGAGGACTTGCTGTGAATCAGCCAGCTGGAGGTAATAAATCCTTCGGGGATGCAGAATGCCTACAAGATGCTTTACAGAACAGCTCTTTGCAGACTGCAGATGTTTTGTGGCATTTTTTTTTTTTAAAGTACTAAAATCCTCCTGTGGCTGAATGAGCAACGCTCTCAAATGGCTTGTGGGGTAAGACAAGAGGCCTTTTAGTTTAGCATTTCAATATTTATGCATTCCCATGGAGAAACATTTTAGGTCATTATTTTTTCCAAGCTTTTTAAGGGTTGGCCTGGTTCAGGCAGACACTGAATCTGGACAATTTTGAGGCTGGGTTTCCAAACAGACCCTCATTAAAGGACATGTGTGGATGGGCACAACTGGACCCAAAGGAGATCCTGCACATAAATGAGTGGTTTTTAGATATGTGCAAATATTTGCCTATAGGGAGGTATTAGAAGGCATAGGGCCTATGACCTGTTTAAGACAGGCTAAAAATCTTGCCTGTATCATGAGTGGAAAAAAAAATGTCCAATATAACTGTAGAAATGCAGCAGGCAGCAGTTGCTGCAATAAAAGGGGACTGCTCCAAGAGACAGTGCTCCCACAAACCTGCTGAGCAGCAATAAGGAACCAAACCCCACATACACCTATCTTCTGTTCTCCTGTGCTGAGGAAGCGACCACAGACTTACAGACAAAGCATCTTCATTTGTCTGAAAAGCAGTAAGGTAAGTGCAGGAAAGTGGCTCCTAACTTGTTACATCTCCCTCACACCAAGCTACGCGTGAGGGCAGATCACTGAAGATGTCAACCACCCCGCAGAACTGCCAGTGGCTCCACAGCCCTTCAAGAACACCACTGGAAATGCAGCAACATCCTAAGCACGCTTGTGCAAGACCCAAACATCCCTTCACTGCCTGGGATGTTCCTTCTAGTTTAGATGAGCCTGAGGACAAGGTGGTGCTGTGAAGGCCATTGAGAAAGGTGAAATTCCCACTGCCCTGCTTGGGGCACTGAGGCAGCTCCTGCTGTCCCTCCACTTTTGTTAAATCTAGAGTGGAAATCAGCCCACTGCACCTCACTGGCTCCCCTTGCCCAAGCTCTCCCCCTTGCAAGATAACCTCCTGTCTAAGGAAAAATTCAGATGAAGGCAGAACAGAGGAGACAGCAAGCAGTGTGAATGTGAATCGCCTTTCTCCTGGGCCTATGTCAAAACCCAACCTGACAAATTCGTCATTTAAACTAAGCAGCATTGAAATAAACCAAACATCATCTCATATCAAGAGCCCACATAGAAAAGACAGGCTACAGCAGCACAAAGCTGCCCTCCAGAAGCATGATCATTTCTTTGGCAGATGTAAAACAATACACTAGCACAGCAATGTAATAAATAATAGAACCTGGTGAATACTGCAAATAAAACATTTTCCTGTTTTTCATGTTTCTAAATATATTTCCTTTCATTGCAGTCAGGCCCTTTCTGCTTCGCCCTTCACAAACCTTCATCCGGAACGGAGACAAATTGCAAAGGGACTTGGGAGAGAAACGAAGGGGCTGCTGCCTCCCATGCTTCGTTCCCCCCTTCCCTCAGCCACGCTCTGACAGGGCCAGGAAGCTGGGGGCTGGATTTAGAGTCAGGAGAGGCACTCTCCCAGCCTATAATTATGCCAACAGCTTCACAGGAGCTTTACTTTGGGTCCAATTAAGACTTTAACTAGAGTTGAAAACAAACAGAACTTGGTTCTTTCCAACACAATAGACTCTTTACAAGTGCAAAGCAAAAAGATGAAAACAAAAAAAATATGGAAATTAAGGAAAAAGAGGTCTGTGATCAGCATTTTGACTTGGGGCAGGGAGCCCTTCACCAGCATCACCCCTGGAGATGGTGGGTTGGTGGCTGGAGGGACAGAACCTGACCCAGCATTCCTTACTCACTGGTTAGGGGCCACTTGCCACTTGCTCCCCAGCACACTGGTAACACTGAAGCAGGAGAGAAATCCAGCATTTCATAGTTTCTGATGGCTGGGAGATGGGGGCAGGAGGATTGGCAGTACACGCTGGCTCTCAGGGTGAAAGGCTCCACTTTTACATCTGCAGGAGAGACTGCAACAACCTGAGCTTCCCCTGGACAACACAATGTCACCTTAGTTTGTGTATTGAATACCTAATATAGGTGCAAGAAGAGGACAGTAAATCAGAGTTTTTCAAAAAACTTTCACAAGAGCAGTACCAGACTCCAGCAGATGAATTTGCCTGTTGTTAAATGGAAAGGGGCAGGTTCCCACCTGGTGCAAGTGTGTGCACAAGCAATTTAGCCCCAACCCTTTGATTTCTTATCTCCAGAGACACACAGACAATAAATACAGTTCATTTACTCTTTTCATCGGCTCTCATATTAAGTGCATAAGGTGACGTGAGTCTGCGCTGCAAATCATTCCTTCGGCACTGGTCAGGGTGCTGAGCCCAGCACAGCTGCTGGAGTGCCAGTGCCCTCTCCTGTTCAGCACACACCGGCTTCCCCACTCGTTCCACAGCGTGTCTGCATGCCTTCAGAGCCTGGGGAAATACTCCCAGCCAAAGACGGACACCCCGCTACCGACTAATAAAAAATGGTATTATAAGGTTAAAGGAAACATGAAAACACTGCAGCACTTACTTGGACACCGCATCCTCCTCAGTGCCGTCCAGAAAAGTTATTGCTTGCACTGGACCATTTACGAAGAAATAATCGTCAAACTATCTCATTCCATTAAGTACAGCAGGCTTGGATCTTCTCTCCAGAACACATCTTCAATGACGTCCAGTTTTACTTTCTGTGGCTGTAACTCAACTCCAGCTGCTGCCAAAAGTATTCACAAAGTCACAGAGGAGGAAACCAAAGCCAAAGGGGAGTCATTAGCAGGTCTGATATTAGGAAGTTTATGCTCCTGTTATTCCTGGTCTGTTTTCCAGACTTTTCACACTTAATTACAAAGCACAGACTCATCCTCATTTTACCACAGTATCAAAAGCAGCGGTGATGCTACAAAGTGTTTTCAAACAGCTATTCTTTCAACTACTCCAAGGATTTCTGAAGGGGAGCTCTGATGAATTTGCATTCTGGTCTAATTTTATCACCCATCCTAAAGCAGCTGAAGGAACCAAAAGAATGAATAGCAAACCTTTTTCCTGTTGCTGGAAAATTTTTCCTGGAATATTCCCAAAGAATATTCCCAATATTCAGATGCCCTAGGATGGGCAAAATATTAGACTAAAGTGGAAAAGTCCCTGAATTGTTATTGCTGTGTCAACAGAAGGAACTTACTTTCCTTCTGAATCAGCACTACCTGGAGTCATGCTGTAATACGGGAATTTCATCCACCAGGCTATTACAATGAAGGCTTCCATCTCTCACGTTTGGAGACAACTGCTTGAAACCATGAGACTTAGTGGTTCAAAACTAAGACAAATAAAAGAACCCAAAGCTCCTCAAAATGAACTCATCTGAGCAAGTGCTCCAGCAAGTGCTTGGCAAATTGAGCAGTGAAGATACTCCTCTCAAATCCACCTGCCCTGCTAGGAACACGATTTCAAGTCACTTGTGAGGTCGATATGCTCAGGCCAACTTCAGGCAATAATTACCCAAGCCAAATGGCATCCATGCTTAGCTCAGGAGAGGTATTTGCTGTAGTACAGCATCACTGTCATAGGGACACCATCCTTCACGTGCCCCAGACAGCCTCCATGGTGAAGCATTCACTTTTTTCTCATTAATGGCCAAAAAGCTTCAGTTTGAGGTATAAAATATAAAA
Source organism: Athene cunicularia (assembly GCF_003259725.1). Lineage (NCBI taxonomy): Eukaryota > Metazoa > Chordata > Aves > Strigiformes > Strigidae > Athene > Athene cunicularia. The sequence goes on along the minus strand of NW_020799118.1, from coordinate 2,845,532 downwards.
ATAGTATAAAGATACAATGTGTAATACTTGTCATGACTAAAAATGCATTCATACCAGAATTACCAGCCTCGCAGTCTCTGAAGTGTCTAAAGTACCTAAAAGTAGGAAACATTTAATTGCACTCTGAGTAACTGATGGATTTCAGTCCATCTGTAATGCTTAAGTTATCTCAGATAGCTACATCCACATTAACAAATAAGAAAAAGGTCGAGTTCAAAGCACACCAAAATCAATAGGGCTTTAGATGTACGCATTTGAGATGAATCTAAAAAAACCCACACATTGAAAGTGCCAGCTGGACATTTTTCTAGAAACTGAATCACCTAACAGGACCACAGGACTCTAAAAAGTGCTTCAGGGAGGGGGAAGACATCTAACAAGAAGCTTTAAAAACAGAAGAAGCCCTCAAGGCTGCAACAATGCATGAGTTCATGTACTTCCAAAGGCAAGGGTAAAATATAGGCTGCCCAAAAGAAAAATTCAGGAAACTACCAACTGGAAGGCTGTTTGGTGTGCAGACTCTTCTGCTTTCTTTCAAAGGGAAAAGTATTTTCTTTCCACTTCATATTATTCCAAAAACATGAAAGAAAAATTCAGTGTAGTAAGTGTGATCAGTAAATAGTTGTATTTAGTAGTTCTTGATTGTAAGTAGTGAGATCCAAAGAGTTGGTGTAAAGCCAAATAGCTCTAAATCTGACCCACTGCATGTAATGGCCATGTTCACTCCGATATTATTTTGCAGGTTTTAAATCATGCCTCCACCACTGAGCACATTAATATTTGATCAACCCAATGTTTATATCAAAAGAGCAAAAGGTTGTAGCATCTGTGTACAGGATTGATTTGTAGGAAATGGGTGAGAAGGGAAAGTTATCTGCATGGCTTACTAACTTGATAAGACTTCCCACAGGAGCATGTAAAACCATTTCAAACGTGATACAGCTTTTAAAATCCGATCCATAGCTCATTCTACAGCCAGAGCACATTAAAAATATGTCAGAAACTGCTCTAAATCACTGAAATTCCTCAGAATCAATGGGCAACCTGGAACCAAGGAAAGATTCCATCCAGATGAACACACCTAATTCCTCATAAGCCTTCGGCAGACTTTGTCTCAACACTGCACATACTATGGACCATAGAGATCATTTCAACACAGACTTAAAACAATGCAAAAATTAGAGGATGTGAGGAAAGGGGAAAATGATAGAAAACATGAGGTACTGCTGAGTAAGTGCAGAGTATAAAGGTACTACCAGGAGGTACAAGGAGGAAGGGATTTGTAAGGATAGGATGCAGATCCACAAACTGCACTGCCAAAGTCTTACTGCCATAAACAGTTAAAAGTAGAAGGCAGTTAAAAATATATACTCTCCTCTTTACGGCTGTCGTATCTTCTGTTCCAAAGTACACATGCTGTTGCAGAGGCCATTCCTTCAGTCGGGAAGGTGACAGCAATACAGCTGGGGGGGAACTGCAACAGGTATTGATCTGGACTATTAACCGCCTAGTTCCTCTACACCAGGGGATGGCAAAACAGCCCTGGCAGCCCCACTTCATCTGATTGAGACAGCCAGCCAGGAGGAATTTAAGACTGTACGTAAACTCATTTAACCAGGAATTTGAGCTCAGGGTAAAATACCAGCTGGATTTGCTGGGGTCTTCAACTCGTACACCAAGGTAAGCTTCGGGCAAACTCATGCAGCTTCAGTACACTCAGCCAGGCTTAAATTTAATGCAGAAAAGCCAGAGGCCTGTTTGCTGGGCTTTAGAAACATGAAGACTGTGGAAAGCAGTCCGTAAAACGGAATTTCAATTACACCTGAGCTGGAAGTACAAAAAAAAAATTTTCCTTTTCTTTGAAGTCCTTGATGTGGGGTCAGAGCCATTAATGCAGATTTCAAGGTCGGGATTGATTTCGGTCTGAACTGAACATCTGTTCCCTAACCATGCCCTGGAGCCCAGGCAGGAGGCCCACCACCTAGTTTTGGCTCACCCTTTCTTTAAGTACATGTAAAGAACTCCTTGGATCTACAGAAAAGAACTGTTTAACATAAAAGCAAAGCGAAGAACGCGGTAAGGCCTGCAAGCCGGTCCCCAGGGCCACTGAGCAGCATTTGGCAGAGGCAGAGGCCATGCCTGAGTAAGGGTTGCTCTGGGGAGCCCTCAGTTAGTCCAGGGCTGAAAAAAGTCACCGTCAGCAATCTCTGACCTCTTCCACAAAGCCGACAAGCTGCACAGGTACTCAAACAACCAAACAGAAAACACACATGCCCAGCCACATGCAAAAGGCCAACCTGAGATCGGGACTAACCCCAACGGGGACAACACAGAGGCGGCCCGCAGCGAACCAAAGCCGCAGCGGTGCTGCCCGCAGCTCACAGCAAAGCCAGAAACCAATTCCCCATCTCCCCAGGACCACGCGAATGCCCAAGCCACAATACGGTGATCTTCCGCAATTTTTTTATGCCGCTTTTTCACTGGAGTAATAGACTGTATTACCACACCAGATACAGGCCTAGCCTCCAAGTGCTGCTCTGCCCCAGCAGCAGTGGCGGGCTGCGCCTCGTCTATCCATACACCCTTCCCGAGCAGAACACAGGGACTAAACTCTGGAAAAGGCTGTGGAAAGTACTTCGAGGACGTGGATACCGTGTCTGCAGCGAAACCTTCGCACACTCGCACTAGATGGCAGCACCACCCAAAGAATGGGCCTGGAAACCCCCGCGGTGCCCACAGGGTGCCAGGAGAACGCTGCTTTTTACCTTCACACAAATCTTGTTTGAAGGCGTCCATCTAAAATAATAATCGACTCTGGAGGCCTGAATAAAAGGTGCGTGTTGTGAGTGCCAACGCGTTTCTGGACACCTGGGAAAGGAGAAGCCTGGCCTGGGCGCAGGGTCCCGGCGCTCCTCGTGCCTGCGGCGAGCAGGGAGGCAGCGCTGCCAGGGCGGCCTCAGCAGGGACAGGGACAGGGAGAGGGACCGGGAGAGGGACCGGGACCGGCTGCTCTCCTCCTGTACCCACACGCGTCCCCGGCACAGTAACAGCGGTAAACCTGCTGCCAAGTACGGCCTTCACCTAACCGGGAGGGCTGAACCGCTGGGTAAAGTTAACAGCCTCAAGACTGGGGAAATCTTGATCCATTTCCCTGCGAAATCATTTCTAAGCCATGCCCATACCATAAAATAATTTTACTTGTTTCAGTACTAGTACACTTCTTGTCCAGCTCCCCTAATTTTTCCCTCGACACCCAGACGACCCCACTTGCACCGGCGCAGGGCGAGTGGGGATGTGGCTGCAGGGGGACAGTGCTGGCCAGCAGAACCCGCAGAGGCATTCCCATTGCATCTGCCTGACAGCACTTAGGCACACACCCCCCTGTGGGGATTCTTCCAGGACCCACACAGCAGCTGATGCTGGGTGCTGTTTGCACACCGGCACCCAGGACAGGCACCACGCAGGCACTCACTCCGCTGTGTGAGGTTTGTCAGAGCTTCGAACAGCCCAGGGAAGTCAACTGACATGAGAACCCTATGTAAACCCCAGTGCAGGATGGAGGGACAAAGATAAAAGGGTTTCCATGTTATTTACGTGCCAAGGTGACACTCCTGCCAGTCAGCAGCATCACCAAACGCTGCGGGCAAGGCAAGGCTCCCCAGACACAACACAGGGCTGAACGGGCATACCCCGCTCACCTAAGGACAGACAGGCAGAGGTAAGGCTGGCAGGGATACCTCAGTGCCCCTGTGGACATGCACGGCAAAAGCTGATGTAGCAATGAAACCCTACACTCTGCTGATCTTCTCCATACCTCCCATACTAGGAGGCTTTTTCAACAGAGGACAAGGATCTCCCATGAAACCAGGCAGGTCACAACTTGGGACATGGAGACCAGCTCTTCCGCCAAGCTCTGCTCATCTCAACACTTTCCTTTCACAGGGAGGAAGATGACAGCTATACTTCTATCAGACATTTCTCCTCTCCCTGCCTGTGCTTCCACCACCCTCTGGTCTCCAGGTTCACCTGCCAACCCTGCATTACCCTGAGGGACCCCAATCACAGCTGCAGTGAACTCCTGGGAGTGAATTTCCCCAGACCTGGGGCCACATAGAAGAAAAAGCAAGCATTCTATTCCACCCCTCATTTTGAAGGAGCATTAACATTTTACCATCAATGAATACCGACTTTCGTTTTCCATCTTGCATTTCTTGATCGCATCCTGTATGGAAACAAAATTCAGAGACAGAAAATAAAGCAAATAATGTCATTTAATTTGCAATGCATTATTGGTTTAATTATGTGAAATGCTAAACTGGATTAAGTGCCACTCTTGCAGATCATGGAAACAATACATCTAAAAATGTAAAACTGAGAATGAGATACAAGTTGCAGAAGTGGGAAAGCACATAGCATCACTCCATCTGCTGCCTCAGGCATCACCCCACAGCAACCAAGGCACCAACCTGAGCCTCATCCAGCTGGGCTGAGCAGTGCCACAGGTTGGACCAGATCACCTGAAAAGCATCTTGGCCATCTTGTCACCTGTTCCATTGCTGCCTGAGGAGAGTTAACTTTGGGCTACATATGTTAGAATTACTCTTGTATAATAAAGTTATGACTAGAGAGATTACACCAGCTCTACTAATAAATTTTAAACATAGGAAACACACAGGATTAACAAAAAGTGACAGTTTCAGCACCAAGGGCCCACAAAGTTGCCTTCAGACACTGAGAAAGTAGGAAAGCAGGCTGTCAAGATGTATTTTGATCTTCACAAAGGACAGGTGACAGCACACTGCTCTTCTAAAGACACAGATACAACTAGTAAATTCACGATTTTCTGTTCATCTGATGATTTTGGAGTTCATCAGCTAGAAAAGAGGAACAACTCTTCACCAGTCACACCAGCAGGCAAAGGCAATGTTCGGAAGCAAAGCCACTGGTGAAGGATGCAGACCCCGCCATCACACAGCACAGCCATTGGATGCCACATACCAAAAGAAAATCTGGGCTAACACAAGCAGCAAAACTCCTCTAGAGTTCAGGAAAGCCAGGACTCCTTTCCTGGCTGCTTTTTTAACACATTGATTAGTCAGTAGCTGAAGCACTGCCACATTATGGGTACACATCAGGGTGAGGCTCCTGAAAAAACAGGGGCTTTACCACCACAGGGGATTTATGGGGCACATCATCTCTGCATTGGATTTCCTCCTCCTCGTCTCTAGTTGCATGCTGTCAACACCCCCAAGCTGCAGTGCCTCCATCACTGGGAGGTTCACCCCTCCGATTCCCTGCTGCCAGCCAGCTGTGAGGCTGCACCATGGGAAGGAGCTCCTCTGATTCACTCTCCCAAGCAGTGGAAATGGGCACAGCTCCATAAAGCAGCTGAAGACCTGGCTCCACTTGACAGTAGTTTTATCTGAGATCACTACGAGCTTGACTAGAGGGTGCCAGCTGGATTGCTCTGGGGAACCGTATTTATAGATAACGCTTGATAGGACAACTTCAAGGTGATTGCCCCTGGTGGCCCTTTTCATATTCCTTCAAGAGATCCTTATTCACATCTCAAGCACTTGCCAGGCAGGTTGGAGAGACAGCAGATAATGCAAAGCACCAGGAGCTGTCTTCTCTAGCCACCTGGCAGCAGCACTGCTGCCACTTTGCCCCCCACCACAGGCCATGGAGAGCTGACACCTGATCTGCAACATGGCTACATATTTTTCGGGCCAAAACTTCATTTTCATGGTCAGAGCAGTATGCATTTTTCCCCAAAGCAATGAGATGCTCAGTGCAGTAACAGCCTATCAGTACTTTAGAGCCATCATCTTCCTGTCTCCCAGCACAGCTCGTGTGACTTGTTACTTGACTCTGGATGTTTTGTTTTACAAAGAACATTTCAAAATCATTGGCAAGAGTTACCAAGGAATTATTTCTGCTTGCTGAATGACTTGTTTTCAAAGGGGTAAAGGGACTGGTCATGGCAGTTAAATAATCCCAAGGGTTGTTTGCATTTCTTTAAAGCTTTGAGAAACATAGAGATACTTTAAAGCATCAATGTTACCCCCTTGAAATCCCCTGTGATAGAAACAGATGTCTCCACTGATCCTAAACCACATATCAAACTATAGCTTAAGAAAATGTTCTCCTCCATGCTAGTGCATCATGCTTTTATTTGGGAATTTAAGCCACTTGTTTTATAGAATCACAGAATCATTCATCTTGGAAAAAACCCTTGGTATCATCAAGTCCAACCATCAGCCCTACTCTATAAAGTTCTCCCAGAAATGTAGTTCTAATTAATACAGCATGCAGGCAGTTGTAAAAACTGTCTGAAGTCACCCAAGTCATCAGTTGGGCACTGCAGCCAATGCTAGACTAGGGAGAGCAGGAATACAAAGCTACTGCAGCCTAAGCTTAGTTATTGTAGTTGAGGGCTGAGACAGCTGATGGGCAAGTTCACTTCACCTGCCAATGCTCCTGTGCCACCTCTTGCCCATCATTTACTCCTTACATTCAAGACCATCTCCTGCTGACCATCTGTACTTGATCTGGGGGCCTCAGTGGAGCCTTCTAGCTCCATGTTAATGAATCTACCACAGGGACTTACGAGTTGACCTAGAGCACTGCACCAGGCAAGTTTACAGTTATGCAGGTCGTGAGAATCTGCCTTTAGCTTTATCACCTCTGTTCAGAACAGCTGTGGCAAAAATGCTGCACAAGGGGGACAAAAAAGTTGACAGTCTTATCTCAAATCCACACAGAAAAGTGATGGGATGTAAAGTTTAATTTGAAAGCTGTTTGGCCAACATAAAGGCAACCTGGTGAGTTGGGACCCTCACACATCTTTACATCTGTATAAACATTTAAAACTAATGAAAGGTTAACTCCAGAACTTTGCATGACCAAGTCTACAGACAGCTATTTACTCCAAGCAGTATCAGATCAGCCTCTGATGCACTGACAGGTACAGGTTACCTGTCCTTCTCAAGTCTGCCCCCATTTTTGGCATGCTCCAGTGACCTCTCTGATCTGTCCAGCCCACCCTCTGGATAGGCAAGAAACCCTTTGCTGTGCTAAAAGTACTCAAGCACTGTCATAATATCAACTTAGGAGTCCAAGTACAAAAAAAAGAAAAAAAACACTGGTGCATGCACTTGCAAGAGCCTGTAGCCAACAGGTAGTATCTAGGTTCCTCCTAAGACTGAATGTATATTAAATATTCTATTTTTTTTTATTTTTTTTTTTTACATTTGCCACTAGTTTGTTGTGAGTTTGACAGATCCTCGAAAGGAAGGATGCTTAGCTGGGACCTGCTGCTTTAGTCTCAGTGGAATACACAGAAGTTTGACCATTTCAGCAAATAAAAAAATAAAGTAATATAGTCCCAGTTCACAGCAGACTCAGGCACTGGAACAACTTCAAAAATCTGTATTTCTGGAACAGAGTAACTCTAATCCACATTCTACTTTTCAGGCAATATCCCAGGTTTGTGAAAAACATTTTCAAGCCACTATTAGTCCACCTGGTGCTTTTCTGAATCTTCTCGTAGTAAGTGGAAAGTTTTAGACCTTTTATAACTAATATGATTTTACCATTTGTCTCCAATAAGTCATACAAGAAATGGACATAGTTAGAGCTTTAAATTACTATATGCATGTGACAACAGTTTCACTTTTCTACCATTTCCCCTATATCAGATCACATCAAAATATTCACAGAAGATAACATATGAAGTTTCACTCTAAATTTCACAGGAACACTTACCAGTCTGCCAGAACATCAAGGGGGGGGGGGGTTGGCCTTAACATAGAAGCACTTAGCTACTTTTAATTGGAATTTCACTCTTAGAAAATGTCTTTTTTTATAACTTAAAGCCAAGCTCTAACAGATGCTTTCCTGTCCTTCAGAGGTGATGTTTCCAGCAGCTGAGCAGATGTAGTGGATGCGAACATCCACTATAGCAGCAGCTTCACAGTTCAGCCCGAAGCAACTCTGTCACTTGATAGGCCATGAAACATGCAACACAGAGGCAAGAAATTAAAGTAGTCTAATTTGGGACCAGTTTCTATGTTGCACAGCTGCATAATCTGAGGAGGTCAGAATAGCAATTTTGGTAGAAAAACCTTTACGTTTCCAGGAGTCTACGTGCCTCCTAGGAAAGGAAAATCATCTGTTCCTAAGTTATCATCAGCGGTCAGTGATTATTTGAGCAGCAGGTATTACTTGGCAGCAAAGACACCAGTGTCTTTTACCCTCCCTCACAGATAAAACTGCATCAAGGACAGTATATAGTGAATCCTAGATTAACACAGGTGGAAAGGGAACCTGGTCCAATTCCTGCTCAAAGCACATCTAAGAGTAAGATTCTCTAGGCTGTATCCATTTGAATCCCAAGTACCTCCATGGAGGTAGACCCTACCACCTGCGGGCAACCCTAGATCATGTTAATTTAAGAGAAACATCACATGTATCACATACAGGCACTTACCAGAAATATCTCAATATTCGGACACACTGCATTCAGCACAGGGAGATGCTCCTTGTGTAAGAGGTCAGGATGGGCCATGGTCAAACAGAGAAAGTCAGATGTAGACATAGCTTGTGGGTGTATGCTTTAGGAAAGATCAAATCAACCTGAAAAGTAACTGAAGGAACTCAGGCCTTCCTGTGTTGAAACTTAAAGATATCACTTACTGGGATTTGAATACATTAAACTCATTTCCCTGGAAAATTTCTATGTGGAAGAGACAAATTGCCTGTATTTTGGAAAATATATCTAGACCTAAGGAAATCTGAGTTTTGGCAAGACCATACCCAAAGCTCTTAAAGCAGAGACAGACAAATAATTTTTAATAAATAAATAATCTAAGACTCCAAATGAGTTGCACCATGATCCAGCAGCACACAAGCCTCCACAGCTACACTACTCAGAGCATCTTCAGCGGTTTCCTACTCTGAAAACTACAATCACTTCAAAGACTTTAAAACTCATTTTAGCTGATAAAAGCACCTTCAGTGATTCATGTTAATGACAACAGTATCTCCAGAGAGAGAAGAAAAAAGCCTGACTACCATGGGAGATCACAGATGCTCTTCCACAGGAAGTCACTTAAACAGAGCCATGAAAGAGCAGACAGGCCTAGAGATGAAAGAAATAATATAAACTGTGGTTCCCTCATGAAGAGTTGGATTACTGGTGGGATATTCAATGCAAGTCTCTAGAGGATGGTCCACCTTACCCAAAAAGTCTACTTGTCTCTAAACAATCCACATATTTCTTTTTGTTGGTACTTTTAGAATAGGAAAACAGGTTTTAGAAAACTTTTGTGCAAGCCTTAGTTATCTTCAGCTATGCTTTATGAAAAAGACACAGGGTAGTATCACTGTTGCAACTTGTGGCAAAATTCTCCCCAGAGCTTTAAAATTTTGATTTAAACAAGCACAGAAAGTATTTTTTTATAATAGCTACAGGGCTGGACAATGCATTCCAAAGATGCAAAGATTTTTGTGGTTTGAAAGTGGTCTAAAGATCACTGATTTGCAGAAAGGCAATGCTATAGACAGCTGGAGTTAACCATGAGATCAAGTAATTACTCAGTTAAACAGCAGAACAAGTTATTTTCTCCTCATCTTACTCTAGGTCTTGCATACTGCACTATATGCAAGACCCAAGGAATTCAAAACAAGCAAGCTAGGTTCAAAGAGTTATCAAAAATATAAACAAAAATGTGTTAAAAGAATAAATGCTAACCTTATGACTTTTCAGCATCGACCATATTCTGTGAGCAGAGGTACACACTGCTGTACGGCCAAGAACTGGAAGCGACCCTGTCAAAACTCCAGTAGAAACTTAGAGCAAGATTCTTAGTATACCTAGTTTAAATGCAAATATTTCGTATCTTCTGCTTTGTAAAAAGGACACTAGGTGTACAAAATATCAGAATTCTCATGGCTTGAGTGTGAGAGTTGAAGAAGCTTCACGAGTTTCCAACAAAGATGCAAGGCAGCATTACACTGCAGCAACACAAATGAAGACCCCAGTACTTCCTTTCATGTGCAGCTTGCTGTTACGTAGCATCCAGAACAAACTTTACCTTTACATTTAAAGGCAACATAAAAATGGTGAAGTATTACACAGCATGATTAAAAGTGATCTTAGATGTTATCTTAACTTGATCAGTATTTTTTACACTGAAATTCAAGATGTTCTACAAACCATTGTATGCTCAATGGGCTTGTAACAGATTCCAACAAGGTCATATTCTTGCGCACTCCCCCACCACATCCCACCCTCACCAAAAAATTACAGCCCCATGTACAGCCCCACTGTCCAGAAATCCCTGAGAGCTGCTGCAACAGTCATAAGAGCAGCAGCATCACTGTCCAAAACAAAGTCACACAGAAAATGCTGGAATTTCATTACCCACCGAGAAACATTTAGCTTCTACATCTAACAGAGTTAGGTGATGCTTCCATACTACACAGAAATGAATTTGGTTTATTCACTACTACCCTTGTGAGCTTGAGACATTTAGTTTTCTTCTTGAGATGATCTGAAAGGGGCCCAGTGAAAGAATGACAGCAGAAAGCACCAGTGTTAACAGAGCCATTTCATAATCTGAGAAAGTTTACCAGCCTCAAACTATGCACAGGAGTTACATGCACAGACAAGGGAAGCTTTGGAGACAGGCACAGTTACAAGTGCCAGTGCCTTCCCTCATTGTTTAAATAACCAGGGATCTGCAATGAGCAAGCCACAGGGCCTTGTGGCTACCCCAGACAACCACAGCAGCCCCACCTGGTGCAGTGAACTCCATGGAACAAGTCAGGTGTGCATTCCTTATTTCTGCCAAAATATTACTAGCTCTAGGCTAACATTTGAAGGATGCTGGGTTTTTTAAGAAGACATTTAAGAATGCTTCCCCAAACCCCACTGGAATATTTCACTGGCTAGAAGTGAAAAAATGTTAACATTGATTTAAGTTTAAAATGTCTTTTTTTTTTTTTAAAAGCTCACAATGAAATTCAAAGACATGCTGATACAGCAAATAAGCTGAATAGTCCGTAGGTTTAGGGACACCCATATAAAGCAAGAAAAGCTGCTAATTAAAGCACCTCATTTCACTGAAGTCAAAGGAGTCTTTTGCAAAAGATTGTAAAGCTCTACCATTGAGGTCAATTGTACTTTCTAAGGAGGTTTTAAGTGGCACAGTTGAAGATGCTTTTCCTACATTAGTGAAGTTAAACTCTACAGAACATCTTGTACAAACTTAACAGTACATCCCAATTTTTGGTATCTTCATTAGTCCATAAAAGAGAGGAAAGCCTCTGAAATGTCACTAGACTGAACAGCTACTATGAAATTGCATTCCTAATGAAAAAAATCCTGTTCTGCAGAACCAAATAAGCCTGTCACCTCATACTAACTGTGTATCTTGTTTTGGGTTTACTGATGGATTCAGAAACTTAAAGAACTACAAAGCAGCCTGATTAGTTGTATTTATGTTTTTTTTATTAGGTTTATTATGACTTAGAGTTTCTATTACTCCAGCTGGGTAAACCACATTTGAGAGTAAGTTTAACTGCAGGACTTCAGTTTCAGCCAAAATCATTTTTGCATTACTTTACTGTAATATAGATTTAAATTTAACATTTAAAACTTACTTCATTAATAAGCAAGCCAAGCTCAGTAGCTTCAGTGCAGGATGTACTTTATGTAACTTGCCGCACATTCATGTTAGATTTGATGTACATGGAGAAGAGACCGGTCAACTATACGATTCGTAAGAGAAAGCAAAAGTAAGCACCATTTTTACCAAACTAAACAGTTCTCAATTCAGTGTTTCGTACAGAAAATGAACTTGCTTCTGGCCCCAGGAGCTACAGTTTGAATATTAGCTGAGAGCTATTCCCAGAATGTCAATTTTCTACACTGGCACAAGAAATAGTCTTTAAAGCAACAGGTACTGGACTTGTTTTTATTTTTTTTTTTTTTTTTTAAGAGACAACCTGTTCTCCTTGTGTTTACCAGGTGAATACATGCATTTTTGACCATTCTGACAGAGGTTAACAAAAAGCAAACAACAGCTGGGGCTAAACAAAAAAACAATCAAAAAGTTGCCAAATATTTAAGGTACAAGCAAAAAAAACATTAATGCAACCGGTTTAATATCTAAGCCTGATTTCTTTCCAAAAAAATGGCACAAATTAGATCAGACAAATTTAGTTTTAAATGGAACTAGACTGAATTAATGCTTCAAAGCATTAACAGGATTTAATTCACTGCAAGGAAGAGAAGTAATTTAAACAGGTTCTGTATATTTGGGCTGGACCAGAAGCACTGTTACAGTTCAGTCCATATATGCAGAACTGATACCAACATGATGTTACCTTTACCACATGTCATAGTAAAGTGTGTTAGAAGTTGCAGAGCATAAGCATCTTAGTTGAACGAAGCCAGTTCATGAATAAACAGAAGAGCTTAAGAATGGTTCTCACACATGTCCTTTCTGTTCAGGACTCCAGATTTTTCTTCTGGAATAGAAAAATCCCTCTGCCAACAGCCTAATAAATACTAAACAGATATATTTAGATACCATCCTCAAAATCTTTGTTGAAAATGCAGTCTCCAAATGAAAACTAGCTTTATGCAGTATTAATATTTTACATAAAATAAGTCTTATGAATCGTAATTAATAGCAGTAACTGAAATTAATGTATACTGAGTCTTTGAGTGATGTGCAAGTTCAGCTACGTAACACAGGTGGAGGTTTCGAACAGTTCTTACCATCTCGCTTTGGACAGTTCTTATACTTGTCCCATAAACTACAGAACCTCTAGCTACAGTATTGTGCAACTGTTGACATCTTCAAGAGCTCTTCAACATAAGGAAATTCGATGGAAGCACCACAAAGCAAGGAAATCATGCTCTTAGAGAGCCTTGAATTCTGAGAATTTAAACACATCATTGCTGTCTTGCCTTGACTACAGAACACCAATGAGAGGACATCAGGGTAAAAAGGAGCAAAACTACAGTGAAGTCTGCTTCAAACAGGGAAGATAATACAAAAAAGATCTGACTCTACAAGCACGTAAGCAAAAGTCTTGAAGAACTGTGTATTAACATGGAGCTCAAGGTGCCTTAACTTAGCTAGAACACCACAATTTTTGTAGTATTGTGAATCTAGCATAGCTGCATTTTGTCCACAAATCAGCTTATGCTTCCAGTTAAAGCATGCATACCACCTCACCAAATACCCCCTTCCCAACTTGCAGGTTTGGAGCTCTTATCTTATTCCTCCTTTATTACCCCTTTCCTAGGCAGAGATTTAGAGGCCCTAAAAGCCTGAGCTCTCCACCAAAGGCTTGCTGCATCTACATGTAAAAATAGTTAGGACACTCTTTGAGACCGACACATATCCTTCCCCATTCAGAAACAGATTTGCAGCAGATCGGTCTTGTTCTCTAGTTCATTTTCAGATTATGCTTAAGTTATGGCAGCCAGAGTTCAATCCTATGCTCAACACAAAAAGAAAGCCATTCATCCTTTTTTAAATCATCCTTACGGCATGTTTACCCAGAGCTTTATAATCAACTTCCAGTTTTAAATTATTTTCTTAGCACTTGACAGAATCTGCATGTCGCTTCCTCCTGAAGGAGATGGCATCACACAGAATCTTGTTTAAGTTAGTCCAAGTTTCCACATGTGACCAGAAGTCTTACTTGTTAGAACACACCCCTTTTCCAACTACTCCCCCTCATTCCCTCTCCTCCCACCCCTCCCCAAATGGGCAATTACTTCACAAGAAATGTAAAATGGGATGGGTGTACACAAAACCTACCCTTCACTAATACTGAACAGAAAAGCCTATTTTCCAATTACAGGACATCTTTCTCTAAATTTAGGTCAGCACTGGTGCAGTCTGCACTGTGTATGATTACCACAAGGATAATACCAAAAAGTACATATATTTTCTTAAACTGAATTAAAAGCCTATGAAGTTAATTGGGGAAAAGTTTAATATTGCTACTTCAGAGCACTAAAACACACAAAATGAATCCAATAAAGATCCTTGTATTGATTCAATATTAAGTATTAATTGCATGACCATCATAGCACCTCTTTACATTATCACACAGTCACCAGAATTATCAACTGCTTTTAAAACTAAAAAGGGTACAGTCCAATATTTATAACTTGCACACTGTTACTATATAGAAACTAGGTGCATGGTACAGTGCTGCAAAAATGGAAGCCTGCAGTTTTGACAAAGATGCCAAGTCATGTTGTAGACAATTTCAGTCAAACTGGCAATACTGTTTAAGCAAATACTCAACACAGCAGGAAATAAAGGACAAAAAAAGCATTCTATAACCAAATAAACATCTGAAATTTCCTTTCCCTTTAAGAATACAAGTAAGGTCACTTTTAGCCTTGGAACGGATACATGTTCGCCTATGATGATCTTGCTAACTACTACACAATATCTGATGTCCTCTGCTAAGAATATAGTTTAAGAAAGCCGCAGTTACAAGAGGCATCTAATGTAATATCTAAAATTTCCTTTATGGCAATTATTGAATTTATTTGTCTTAAACAGTGAATATGGAAAGATGGCCTCATGTTTCCTTTTCAATAGTACTCTGAGGATCAAGTGGCTTTCAAGCAGCATGGTGGGTTTGAAATTTTTGCAGTTTAGATCATTCTGTTGCGTTTATGAGTTGGTGAGTCTGTAATGACATCGCCACACTGGGCTGAGGTACGCTTTCTAGTTCCACCATTGTCCAAGTGGAGTGCCATTTCTTCTGATATGAAAGTGTTCAAATCAACATCATGGAGTCCATTTCTCCTTCGACTAGCATTGGAGCCACTGCTCACATGAGTGGGCGAGCCTGGGGTACTTGAGCGAACACTTATACTAGCCATTGCGCCACTAAGACCTAGGGGAAAAAAAGAAAAAGTATTTAGGTCAAACAGTAAAGAAAGTTAATTTCCCAAGTGTGACAGAAGGGATGACACTCATCTGACTTCTAGTGAGATGTCAATGGCACTTCACCCCTATTGTTTGTACCACACTTGTTTGTAGTCCAGACCACACCTTCCCAGCTTTCAGTCCATATAAGAATCTAGCAATTACTGGAACTGCTTTTTATGAAATGAAAAGTGAACTTATACACCAGTGTTGTAACAGCACACTACAGCAACTGCTAGCTCCATAAGCATGACATGCTATTCAAAATATGAGTACGTGAACTATTTCAATATAAAGGTTTCACACTAGACCAACGCTACACAGAATTAAAATCCATTTACCGAAGTCTTTCCAGCTTGACCTGACTTGGTCTTGTTCCAGCCACCACTACTCTGCTCCCTTCTACTCCCTCAGTCACTGTAGTTCTAAAGAAAACTGCAGTATGACAGCAGATTTCAGACAGGTATATACTAGAGCTAGCTTTTAAATAAAAGCTTTATTCTATTCTCTTGCTATTAGCCAACACATTAGTATTATCAGAATTCACAAGAGCACTTAAAGCAAGCAGCCAAGCAAGACCACAGGACAATCTCCCTAAGTTTTCTACTGACAGATGTGATCCAAAACACTGCCACAGGTACCCTGCAATTACTTTGGTTTGTGTTCAGGTTATTAATGTTTAATCAAAACACAAGTTTCTTGGAAAAACAAGGCCACAAACAAGAAAACCATGAGCTTCATAAAAATTTTAACTTTTTGTCTTCAGTAATATTAGTATTACAACTTTACAAAAGCAGGACACTCCAAAGCTTAAGTTTAGTAAGGGCTAGTACACCAAAGCCTAACAATTCTTCTCAATTCAGAATTACGGCTGTATTTGTAAATCTACAAATCTACAGAAGCTCAGAGATCAAACATCTTTACTATTGAAACTGCTTCAAATACAAGATTAGGAAACAACAAAACCATATGCTGGCCCTAGAAATAAACTACCAAAGCAAGAGTCATGCAGGAAGATGAACAGCAGAACAAGATCTACATCTGTATATATTTCTAGCAATAACAACAAGCAAATGTTATGCTGTACAAGAAGGTTTGTCTCAACCTTCAAAATCTTGAGATCAGAGGTTTTCTCCAGTATCTAATACTCTACACCTCTGTCCAGCCATCATACATCTTGTATATTAAATGGCTTTGCACACACACATGTTCATACATCGTTGAGCAGGCAGCCAGAAGTCACATGCTGACAGGTACAGCCTAACAAGACCCTATCCATTAGCTGCTGATAGGCCAAACAAGCAACTTCAGAGTCAGAGAGAAGACTCTTACAGCTACTAGGATCAGTTGCCAGAAACCTCAACTAGAAGATAAATTCTAAAGCCATCTGCAGCATTAGCAGGTCAATACATAAATCAGGATAGAATAGGCCAAACAATTCTACTCTGCTGCACATTCCTGTTGAATGAATACTTGAAGCTTAGATATTGTGACAGGACAGGATATACTTTTACACAGATGTATGTTGTATTATGCAACAACCAATAGAAACAGTCACTAATCACTGATGCTCTCAGAGCTTTTGCTTACAGCTTTAAGTGGTGTTTCAATATGACTCAGAAGCATGGTCTGAAGTCTGATAGGGACCCTGCAGGTTTTATTAATATTAAAATAATCTTTCATTCACAATGGCAAAAAGTATTTAAACAGCTGAAGCTGTTTCAGGGAAAAGATAATTCAGAAACAAGGTCTGTTCCAGCATTCCCAGGATTAAGGTCAAGCTTAAATTCAAAGCCATTATGAGAAGAGGTTCCTATACATCTATCAAAGAAAGTAAAGCAGCTAATTGATTAAAGATGTAAAAGCAAAAAGCCAATTCAGATACCATAACTTGGATAAACCACCAACATGCAAAATTTGGGCAAGTAACAAATCACAATTCAAACACAACAGCAAGTTTAATTTCAATTGACATGACATCAGAAAAAGCATTAATTCATCCTACATATTTAAACTGGAAAAGTTGACAGTGCACAGGTGACATTTCAAATCCAAACTGATTGCAGAGATTCCCCCCACATCACTATTCCAAGCAAAACTGCTCTGGAAACACAAGTTCAGTGTTGCTACTTCCACTGAGAGTCAATTTACACCACTTTAATTACTTATACAACCAAAAGGCCAATATACTAATTCAGTATTATCATGACATCTTTTTATTATGTTTAGCACCCAAGGGGAGAAAAAAAATGTTCTCAATAAACCCCAATACTGACCCACAATAAGTGATGCCAAAAAATGTACTCACAATAACTAATTTTTTAATTAGAGCCTTTTCAAGTAACAAGCATTTTTTGAAATAGTAAATACAGAAGTCAGAATTAAAAGATGTATCTGTAATATGCTACAGCATAATTACAAAACAGACTGCCAAGTTCACAAGCAATATCTCAAGGAGGCACTGACTTCCCAATATTTAGGTGATACTGAATCACTGTACATTTAAACAAACAATCTTCAAGAGGTAATTAAGAGGTTAAAATCTTCCAAACTGGGTGTCAAAGCCAGGAGAGTAATTATGAATTAATTTCTACAATAGTACAAGGATATTATATCACAACATGGATTTCTACTTGCAGTTTTATCTTGCATTTCATAGAGGTATTTAATACTGAACTAGTAAGTCATTACCAAGTATGTTAACAGACTGACTACAATTTCATTATCAGTTACTGGTAGTTACTATTTCATATCAGTTACTGGTAGTTACATATCAGTTACTATTACACAGCACTACACATCAATCCAAGAGATCTGTCAAATGAAACATTCTGATCACTCTTCAGGATGGGTAATCAAGCTAACATGGAAGAGTCACATTCAAGGCATGCACTGAAATACCAATACCAATTTCTTGGAAGCAACATCTCTGAAGACAAAGAGAGTAATGCAAGTGAAAAGCTCTACTTCTGGTGACAGAGAAAGCATCTTTCAGGAACTGTGATCCACAGTTCAGTTTTTCTGGAAAAGTTGTTGTAATGCAAAGAGGAAATCTCATAAAACCCATGTTTAAGTTTCCAGTGGACTCAGACCTCTTCCCAAAGCATTTAACCATTTAAAGCAGTAAAGCAAACAGTAACGATAGTAGGGAGTAGTAAGATGACATGACTTTTAGCAACACCATTTCACAGCCTCAGATTTCTATATTGTGATTAACATGACCTAATGTCTATACAACAGGACAGATAAAGTGTCTTCTTTCAGTCTCATGACTACCTCTGAAGTCTCCCACTGCTTTGTACAGAAGACATTTCCTTTTTTACTCAAGGCCTTTAAGAAACAACACATGGCTCTTTCTCCCTTTTTAAACTTGAAAGGATTAAAGTGGAAGGCATATCTGAAATATTTTGCAGTACTTATTACATTCTCATTCCTGCTATATCTTTCGGTCATCAACAATACAACATTTCATAGGCAGTAATTTCATGAAAAGCTCTGCTTTTATCTGAAGCTACAGTCTAAAGCATTTATTATAGTACTATCAGAACAAGCTGCTGTCCAGAAGAAATTGTGACCAATACTATCAAGTGACTGGAATACTTGGCTGAAAGTCTATTTTATGGAATATGAAATACTTAAGGTAAATAACTGTCAACTCAATATTACCAAGTTTATCAACACTGGCCTAGAACTAGAAATGCCAGTTTATCTGCACTGTAACCATGTCCATAATATTATTCAGGTCACTACCACAGCATAATATACTGCATAACTGCTGTTCAGTATAGTAAGAGTAAAATATTTGAAAAACAATAGTTAGTAATCAGGAAGTATCAAAAGAACATTCACACTTAGATAAGTGTGACTGAAGTACAAATGAGTTCATAACCCCAGATAAATACAAAATGGCATGCAGATAGATCCTTGTCACTCCTCTGTCATACCCACCCTTTCACAGTACTGCTCAAAGAGCAAGTTTTAGCAGTACCTACCAGTATACAACTGATAGCTATAGACATACACAACCTTTAAACTTTTAAACTAATCTGAACTCTGCTCTCCCATCTCCTCTTCAACCGACTGCTGCTTCTCCACTCTGTTAACAACTGCTGATGTTTTATATTGCAGTTTAATATTTTAAGACAATAAGGAGGTCTAATGAAAATTCAGGCTCTTTAAAGGGGCCAAGCCACACACTTCTACATGCTAGAGCAAGGGTTCCCCCCCCACCCCAAAGACTGAATCACATTAACGATACATATCAAAGTTAAAGCTAAGAAGCAGAAGTACTAACACTTGCTGTGCTGTTGCACATTCGTGTCATTTGTAGTTAATCTCAAATCTAATACATTCCAGCACTGCCTTCCAAGCTTGCTTCTTTGCCCTCATCAAATCATAGCATTTTCTCCCATAATGCTGGGAGAATGGTTTGTAAAGCACGGAGCACATACCACATTAAAAGACCAAAGCATAATTTCAAACATGGACTGTGCACAGGCACCAGCACTGCAAAACTTGGTATGATAGCTACAACCAGGCAGAAAAGGACCTGGCACATCAGCTTTAGGCAGTCTATGACTGTTAGTTCAGTTTGATACAATTCTTATTTGAGATTCTTCTCAAAGAATTTGATATGGCAATACACTTCCAAAAAGTAAGTGTTTACATCCATACCTATGCTAACTGCAGGGACATTGCAAGGGAGCTACAAGTCAGTCAGTCTCACCTCTCTGTGCCCAGTAAGATCATGGAGCGGATCTGCCTGGAAACTATGCTAGGGCATTTAGAAGGAAAATAAGGAGGTAACTGGGGACAGCCAACATGGCTTCACTAAAGGCAAATCATGCCTTACAGATTTGGTGGTCTTCAACAGGGTTACAGCATTCATTTAAGTAGAGAGCTACTGATATTATCTGCCTGGAAGTGTGGCCAACAGGGCAAGGAATGGGATTCTCCCCCTCTACTCTGCTCTCCTGAGACCACCCCCGCAGTGCTGGGTCCAGCTCTGGGGGCACCAACATAAGGACATGGACCTGCTCAAGCAGGGCCAGAGGAGGCCACGAAGATGCTTGGGGGCTGGAGCACCCCGCTGTGAGGGAGGACAGGCTGAGAGAGGAGGGGGGGGGTGTCAGTTGGAGAAGAGAAGGCTCCCGGGAGACCTTAGTGTCCTCCCAGTACCTAAAGGGGCTACAGGAAAGGGGGGGGAAGGACTCCTGATCAGAGAGTGTAAGGGTAAATAAGGGTAAAACAAAGGGTAATGGTTTTAAAATGAGAGTAGATTTAAATCAGATGTAAGGAAGAAATTCCCTGTGAGGGGGGTGAGGCCCTGGCACAGGTTGCCCAGAGAAGCTGTGGCTGCCCCCTCCCTGGAAGGGTTCAAGGCCAGGTTGGACGGGGCTTTGGGCAACCTGGGCTGGTGGAAGGTGGCCCTGCCTGTGGCAGGGGGGTTGTAACTGAATGATTAATATCCCTTCCAACCCCAACCCATCTATGATTCTACAAGATTTTAAGCATTAGAAGTTAAAAACCTAGCTCTATATTTACAATGTCGAACAAAAGGTATTTATCTTCTACTACCACATCTTAAAATACAAAGCATCATCATATGCACAGTTCCTGAAGTTTCAGAAAAATCCACTTGACCTTCAGAGTAAAATAGCATATATTACCTTGAGCTAACTTCTCAGCTTTTCTTGAAGGCTTTAGTTTTTCAGGTATTCACAGTTCAAGTTTCCAGCCATGTTTTACTTCAAAGGCTACCCATCAGCACACTAGTAATGGAAAGCTGGTATTAAGGGCAAAGATTTTTGTTTGTTTACTCTCTCAAAAGGTTACTTAGTTCCAAGAACTCATTCCAAGTACCCTGAAGTTAAGACTAAATACTTCAGTAACAGCTGCACAGCATACATGCCATAGAGTTAACAGAACAGGTAGATCATATCCATCTTAAACATTCTTGTGCCAGTATAGTTTGTCATTTTCATTCTGCTTTTAGCTATTGTAACAAGTCTTGAAAGCAGAACAGTAAAGAACAAGTTTCCTTATAGCAGAAAGTCTACTAAAATGGCAGGATTAAGTTTTAGGTTCAAAAATCCCTAGCTTTAGTCAAGAACACTATGAACTACTCCTGCAAAGCTAGAATACAGATCAGATAGAACTGGTTTGAGGTAGAAGAGGTAAAGTTAGAAATCCAATTTTAACATTTCTTTTTAGATGCAACATACAGTTTTAAGACTGTACCAATAAAGACATTTTTCTCTAATATTTTAGCCTAGGGTATACACCTAGGATTTCCAGGAACAAACACAGAATCTAATTATTAGCTTTGTTACCATAGCTTCTGTCAAAAGTTTTTAGATGTGATTATGAAGCATTTAGAGGTTACATGATAAAAAGAGGTATTTCCCCCAAAGAGCAAGATCAGCAAGTTATACCACCATGGTCTTTAGACACATTAGCATCTATTTCTGAGACATCAATAAACCAAGTCTGCTTCCATGGAGCTTTATTTGGTGTCAGAGATTCCTACCTATCCCTGGCTTCACTAACAGGTCTTGCTTAGAGCAGCAAATTTCTAGCATTATCCCTCAAATCTAATTCAGTCCAACCTCATTACCAGTAGAGAAATACTCCATTTCCACAGGAAGCCTACCAGCACAAAAACAAAGCCTCACTCCTTCACACACCAGCCAAAAATCTCCTCTTAAAGCCTTAGTACTGAACACCTGCTGAGACTGCTACTCACTAACATCAGGTTCTCATGTTTCCTCACAATACCTAGAAGCAGCAAATCACTCATAAAAAGCTTGCCAAAAATGAAGATAAGCACAGCCCTACAGAGGACATTTACATACACCTGAAGACCCTACACAGGTTTCAAAATCAAGACATTGTTCTGAGTAGCCCTATGACAAGTAAGAAAATAGTTTGGGAGATGGTTTAATCACAGCTTCCTTAATGTTAAAGAAAAAAGGGGACAAAAGCTGGAAGAATGCAGAGATTGTAGGCAATAACCTAAAAACAGTTACAAGGCCAAATACAAGCTAGTCACTAAAGGATTAGCACAAAAGCATTTGTGTCACAGACCAGATTGAAACTGATATCGGGAGAACCCAATCCAGAAGATGACTGACATGTAATCTTGTCAACCAGCTGATGAAGGGGAAAGAGTGCATTTCTAGCCCCTGCAGCAGCAGTAGAGAGAACTTCCTACAGTACTCATGACCCTAATTAAGTTATGAAATACGAAAGAAAATGTTTTACCTCATGATCAGGTTCAGATCCCCATGTTAGAGAAGTGATTTCCATAAAACCACCTCTATACAAAGCAGACACTAAGAAACAACACAAGGACATGCAAAGAGCCACATTGCCAATAAAAACACCTCTGAATTTACTCTGCTTGAGAGCTCACTGTGCTTAAGTAAGTCTACCTATTGTACTCCCATGAGAGTAAGCCTTTACAGTTAAAGCCAACTGCACACCAGATGCAACCATAGTTTCAGAAAACAAGATTTTTGAAGAGGGTGTTACACTGTATCAGGTGAGAGCCAGCTTCTGCAGTTGTTCCCATCATTAAATTAGCTTTACTTACTGAATAAGCAACACTGGTGCACAGAATTCTCTAGCCAGATTCCAGTATGAGAAGGAAAACTGCCAAAAACTACATGACTGGGTGGAAGCATGCTTGATTTAAATGGCAGAGCAGCAAACAATACCAGAATTAGGCTGTCACCTAGACAGTAACAGTGTCTGGCTTATGTATCTTGAAAAACCACCACAGCATAGCAGAAGCAAAAGACTACATTTTCAGGAATGCACTCATCTAATTAACTCATTAATTCCACCCCCACTGAGAATATTGAGACAGCAAAAATTTCTTTTAAGTTTCATAGGTGGTACTTGTAGATAGTTTGATTTTTACTTTTAAAATGGTGTACTGTTTCTACCTCAAGGTATCTGCTACCCTTTAGCATTTTAGAAGTCATAAAACCCACAGGTCAACTGCTTTCATTTCACCTCATGAACAATTTAAAACACATTTTTCTTTATCACTTGCTAGGTAACAGACCAATACAGAATAAGCTACTGAATATTCATATCTGAAAAGGAGGAAAGATACACCACCACCATTGTTGATGATGGCGAGGAAGGAAATTCAGTATGACACTGGAAGACTTTTAAGCCTGAAAGTGAACTAGAACTAATTATTGCAGCGATGTGCATGTGAAGTACTCTTTCCAGAACAGCTTAAGCAGAATGCTAAACCATATTATCCAGTGCATAACAAGGGTACTAGAGTGAGGTGAGATACAGAAGCTTCAGACATTAAATTCCCTCCGTAGCCCCACAAAATTTCCTTGTTATTTGCTACTAGCCGAATCTTAGCCTTTAACTAGTTGCTAGCATAGTATTACCATTTTTCAAGAATTCTGTTTACTTTAGCATTGGTATGAATGCCAGGTCTCTTCATGCTTCAAAAACACTACTGGGAGTTAGTACTTAACTGTTGAGTTCACAGCTGTAGAATATTAGAGATCCAAACCTATTTTTATACAATACCTTTTTCTCATTCAAAATACTTGTCTGTGGAACTGTTTAGTATCTAACACCACCTTATACATGCAAAAACTCAGAGAATGAAGCATACACCTTCGGCTGGAACATCAGGTACATGACACCAACAATGGCCAATAGTCAGACATGCTTTAAGAATCCCCACCCAGTTTTAACCAAGAAGTATTGAAAAAATTACTGTTACCATGCAGAGCTATGGCTTCACGGAAGGGTTGCAAATCAGTCTCTACAGATGAGCTAGTTTCTGTTGAAGTAGCTCGGCTAGGGGATACTACAGTCAGTCTTGGGGGAGCTCTAGAATTTCTTGGAGGAGGAACTTTTCCACATAGGAAGCTGATCAAGTCTTCTCTACGAATAGTTCTTCTGCGTTTTTTAACCCAAGCTAACACATCCTTATTCCGACGCTGATAGCCAATCTGAATTCCTACATCAAAGCTTCGCTGATGGGCATCCACACTTTCTGCAAGAGGACAGAAAAAAGTTTAGAGTTACAGATAGAGCAATGTATATATAGTATGGCTCATCATGACATGGCTTCCTGCTCATCACAGGTAAGAAGTGTACCTTCTACAGGTTACTATAACACAGTACCAAGTTAGCTCTAACAGATGAGGTAGCATTGCAAATGAGTCCTATTAAGCCTAAAAAAAAAAAGAGTATTAGCTAAAAAGTTCCCCTCCCTTCACAAGTCAGAAAGTCAACTGCAACTCAAGCACCACCTAAATAGCATTTAGTATACTCCAGGTCAACACTACAGCACAGTTTACAAAACCATATTCTATTAACATTAAAACCACACTTTAGGCTTGTCAGTCTGAGGAGGGTACTTGAATCAACAGACAATGCACTTTCTGGAAGTGACACACTCTTAAAAGTGCATCAGTACAGTCAGAAAACCCCACATAAAAGCGCACTGCGTTTCTTGATCCTGATAAGGAATTTTCAGAGAACTCAAGACTTCTTTACAGTCCTTCTAGTTTCATCTGAATTTCAACTGCAGAAGCATTTTGCAAGAGGCCATAGTTTTGAAACTAGATAGAACACAAGTGTCCCCTATACTTTTCAATTAGGCAACATATCATTTACAAAAAGTCTAAGAAAATTTCCTTCCCCATTTAAGATACCACTGCAAATTTGACAGACAAAAGCTTTAAACACATTTACAACTAAATCCTACAAAATGCAATTTCTTTCTCCACTGATGTAACTGATCACCTGTGTGCAGTTATAACTGCCTCTAACACTCTTAAATGTCTTGTATTACATTGCTTTCAAACTCCAGTACATTTCTGCCTACTAGTTTGAGTAAGTTCCAGTCAACAGTAACAAGTGGGACAAACCCTATTCTCCACACAATTACGCTCATCTTGTCAGATATGTTATCAGAGCTTTGCCAACAGCTATTTCGGTTTTATGAAAATTACTGTTATGTTGCTCTTGCTCCATTAAGACATCAACATATCCAATTTCATTTACTCCATTTTCATACATTTTTTAAGTCAGGCAGAGTTGATTAAAACAGCTTTTTATTTTCGAGCTTTACTAAGTGAAGTCCAACAGAAAAGAGCCATTTACCCAGAACAATACTGAAGAGATCTAATAACAGCTGTCTAGATAATGCTTTACAGGTAAACAATGACATATACAGCTAATCTAGTTTTCTTGAACTCAAAAAACCCAAAACTAATCAGTATTAAATGCTACTCAGATTTATATTCTAAGACACCACTGCACAGTCCACTATCAAAGAGCAGCACTTGAAACATAACACAACCTATCAGAAAAACATCTCAAACCAATCATAGTGAAATCTCAGGGTTTTTGGAATATAAACTATACAGGTATACATAGAGTACACTTAACACATTAATTACTTCTATGCACTCCATGAGTATTTTGCCTATGCTCTTTTGTAATCAAAAGGCTAGAAGATTTACAAATGCTAATTCCTGTGAAAGCAATGGCAGCATGACAGATTATTCCTCCAGCCATTTTATACTGCACAGCAGCTTAGGACTCCAGTGCACACATAAAAGCTACTCAAACACTTTGGAGTCAGTTTGGAAACTGACAGTATCCCTTTACTCACTTTCTAAAATACCATGAGCAAGTCCTTCTGGGAGGTGAGGAGTCCAGCTTTATGTCAATAACCTGCTTTCCTTCTGTAGGAGAATGTTTCAGAAAGGATTAACTATGAACTAGTTATGAGGTCAAACACATCAACTGCTGATGCAGCCTGGACAAATTTCAAGCATCATTACCCTGGGAAAGATTAGATTTTTATGGTAAAAGCTACAACTACTTTGTTTACAAGTTAAGCTGGAAAAATATAAGCAGACAAGTTTCATACATTCTGAAATTACCAAATCAAAACATTATCAAACATTCAGTTTTTAATAAAGGTAAAATTATAGGCTCAGAAGTCTTATTCTAATATATGCCTAAAAACTTTCTACAGTGACCTTAAGTTCTAAATCCTGTTACAAACCATACAGATTGCACTAAGGTAGTGAAGGCAAAATAATCAAATGTCTTTAAATGGAGCCTGTCACCAGCACCAATCAAATTCATGATCTAAGGCCTGCAGTCTGGTGTGATATTAAACTTCTAATTTATTTTCAAAAAAATCCAACATTCAAGATATCATGGCATTCTCCTTATATATATATTCCTATATCCCTCATGCAGCTCTTTTTAACAAAAATTTGATGCCTCAAAACTTCAAACATTTATCAGATCACAAAACAGCTGACAGGGCAAGAGGCCATTTATGGTGTTCAGTTTACCACACCAAGCACTTCTCCGGTGTTTTGACAGAGTCCTCCAAAATACTAACATTGAGTATGTGAGAAATGACAGGAGATTAAGAGCCATGTTCATCACTACAGAAGGTGAATTCACATGAAGAAACTGCAGCTTGCCTGGTATGCCGGAGTCTAGCTGGTTCTACCCATGTTCAAGGAATTTCTACTCACTTAGAAGTTAGTTTAAAATTGAAAGATGGCAGTTGTGAGGTACTTCAGCACTTAAAGATTTGTTTGAAGGAAATATTTGTTTCGGGTGCTGCTTTCTTAAGTATTACAGTACACCTGACTGAAGACAGCTTCCTACTCTAAAGTCTAGCTTCCCAATCACCACATCATACTCCTCTGTTAATCACATTATTGTACAAAAATAGGGCTCATTTTTTCCTATAGCACAAGTGATTTAACAGCCTAAATCTTTGTAGTAAAGATGCTGTAAGGGAGACCACTGCCATTTGGAAAAAGAGACCATAATTATTCCAGACAGTTTATTAACACTACCCACTGCTACTCTAGCACCACACTCAAGTGACTAGTGTCCTAAACCACGTTCTAGTGACCCACTCCCTCAGGCCAACACCTACCCTATTATGGGATGTGCTGTACCTTTACATGACCTATGACACAAGCACAACATTTCAATGCACTTTCTGCAAAAGTCTCTGGCAGTGACAGACAGGCAAATACATCTCCTCTTTGCTCTGTCCACATCTGTCAAAAACCTGATCAGCCATAACTAACATGTTAGTAAGTTTAAAACAAATGCAAAATAGGAAAGGTGGAGACAAATGAAAGAACATGCAGGCAGAACTACAGATAATGCTGTACCAACCAAGAAAAAACACACACCCCAGAAAGCAAAAAAAAAAAATCAAACTGCCAGTCAGAAAAACAACAATTTGGAACTTTAAAAGGTTTTTTCCTTCCTAGGAATGGAAGATAATAACTGTGCCTATTTAAGCCTGTACTGATACAGGTATTTTTGTAACTGTATTTTAAACAAACCACCGAATGATTCTTCTGCAGACAAGAATTCCTGTGACCACCCAAAGAACTGCAGAGTTCAGGAACAGATCCTGACAGATAGAAACACACAGTAAAACAGCACAAAAGCAGAGTAAAGCCATGTGCAGAGTGCACACTTTTCAAACTTTTGGCTAACACTGCTTTCTTACAGTCACCCTGGACACAGTCATAATGACATTCTAGGGCTTAAAATAATCTGGGAGGCTTATTTAAGGAGCCTCACTGTCACAACATCTATGCAGAATTTTACAAACACAAAACCTAACCTATGCTTCACCACAAATGTACATGTATTACACGGATATACCAACATTTAATACACCAGGAAATACACAAAATGCAGAAAACTTAAGTACTGTTTAATAAGCTACCACACTCTTCCCCCGACTTCATGAGCACAAGGCACATGCTAAAAACACCCTTTTTCAAGGGTCTCGAAGTAAAACAGATTTTATTAGTCACTGATATGAGGCAACAGAAAAGATTCAGCTGCCGTCAGCTAGAGAGGCCCTGGGAAAACTTGCAAGATTCAGGAAGCAGTCTCAGGTTAGATTTTATCTGGGTGAATAAGAGACATTAACAGGCCCTGCTTATGAGTAAGCCGGGGCAGGAGGCAGAGTGGGGCCCAGCTAGACGGGGAGAGGGGGGTGGGCAGCCCCTTACCTTTGTAGAGGTTGGTGACCGCAGTGGCGGCGTTCTGGAAGGGGACCCAGAGGGAGAGCCCCGGCTGCTGGCACACCCGGTCTGCAGGGAGGGAAGGACACACGCTGTTTATTTTGGAGTCACCAACTCCGAACGGCCATGTTAGGTTTCGCCATTTTGTTCCACCTTCCGAAGGCAACTCGGGATCAGGGCCGGGAAGGGTGGGCCGGCAGCGGCCCGGTCCCGGG